>NC_134266.1:276447911-276540411 GCF_031893055.1 Leptodactylus fuscus | reverse complement strand
ATTCTTGTCCCCCCATCTCTGCCCCCAGTTTCTTTCCCCCCCATCTCTGCCCCCAAGTTTCTTGTCCTCCCATCTCTTCCCCCATTTTCTTGTCCCCCATCTCTGTCCCCGGTTTCTTGCCCCCCCTTCACCTGCCCCCAGTTTCTTTTCCCCCATCTCTGCCCCCAGTTTCTTGTCCTCCCATCTCTTCCCCCAGTTTCTTTTCCCCCATCTCTGCCCCCAGTTTCTTGCCCCCCCATCTCTGCCCCCAGTTTCTTGTCCTCCCATCTCTTCCCCCAGTTTCTTTTCCCCCATCTCTGCCCCCAGTTTCTTGTCCTCCCATCTCTTCCCCCAGTTTCTTTTCCCCCATCTCTTCCCCCAGTTTCTTGCCCCCCCATCTCTGCCCCCAGTTTCTTGTCCCCCATCTCTTCTCCCAGCTTCATGTCCCCCCCCTACATCAGCCCCAGTGTAGTTGGACTCACCTTGCCACGCTCCCCCGCCGCTCTCTCCGCTCACTCGCTGCACATAGGTGTCGGGCGGCTGGCTGCATGTGGCATATATGAGGCAGAGCGGGGGCCGGCGTCAGGTTGCTATGATAGCCGGAAGCCTTGCGCTGCCTCCCTGGCCTGTCAGTCTTTCGCTTCTATTGCAGCCTAGGCAGGTAGACTGCAATAGAGGCGCCGGTATTATACAGTGCATTGCAGAATCCGGGCGCCTCTATTGCAGTCTACCTGCCACACGCAGCCAGCCGGCTGACACCTATGTGCAGTGAGCGAGTGGAGTCAGCGGTGGGGGAGCGTGGCAAGGTGAGTCCAACTACACTGGGTCCGATGTAGGGGGGAGGGGACAGGAAGCTGGGGAATGTGGTTGATCCCTGGGGACACTGACCTAGGGCCCCCCCTTCCCCCCCAGGACCCCCACCTCCCCAACCCCCTGTACCCGCTGCACTGACCTCTTATGTGGTGTGTCGGGTGCAGCAGCCTCCTCCTTAGCCATCCGCGAAGTGTGTAGGTGGCCTGGGATAGCTGCGGCGCCGGGACCCTGTGGGCTGCCGCCAACTTCCTCACTGTTTCCCTGCTGAATCGGCACGTCCACCTTCAGCCCCCAACCTATGGTGCCGCAGCCCTGGCTCCAGAACCCGCCCACAGCCTGCCATGCACCAATAGGAGGTGCGTGGACAGACCAGCGCTGGCAGAATGCCAGCTGCTACAGCCAAGCCGGAGGGTTCTTTGGAGGGTCACGGTGGCGATTTGGGGTGAGTGACCCACATTTAAAGTAGCCTATTAACTTTTCCTGGGCAATATGTAGTTGTGTGTGAAATTTCCCCAAAATCCATTCATCCGTTTGGCTGTGATTGAGGAACAAACATCCAAACAACCAAACACACAAACTCACAAACATTCACCTTTATAATATTAATAGGATACCGACCTTGTGACCCCCCACAGGAATAATATACCCTTTGTCATGCCATTTAGTAATAATAACCTCCTCAGTGCCCTCATTTATGTGCAAATAGCATTACCCGCAACTTTGTCTGCGCCGTCCTCACTCCCTGCGCAAATCACCTTTTACGCGGCCCCAGCCTCCCCAGCCTCCCCCGCGTACCCGTCCTCCTTCCCCCTGCATGCGCGGCCGCACCGAGGCAGTTTCCCCACCGTGCCACAACCAAGGGCGCCACTCCCATCCATGCACAGCAGTCTAATCCGTCCGCGGACGTAACAACGCCCCCGCCAGTGCTATACACAGAAACTCCAACGGGCGGCCCCACTACCTATTCACTCCCACCAAGAGAACTGTTGATGGGTGCGGTGGCGATTTGGGGTGAGTGACCCACATTTAGAGTAGCCTATATTTCCTTCCTGGCCAATATGTAGGTCTGTGTGAAATTTCAAAGAAATCCATTCAATTTGGCTGTGATTGAGGAACAAACATCCAAACACACAAACTGTCACCTTCATAATAGGATAAGTAAACCTAAATCTTCCTCATCTAACCCCTGCGCCCCAGACGGCCCTCCTTCTCCTTCTTCTCCTTCTCCTCCTCCACATGATGTTCCATGTCATAGTGTGATGGGTCTCTGACTGCAGTTGTAGGTCAGCGCAGTGTTGCAGGCAGGAGGGGGTTAATTATTTTCCGTATTGATTCCTCTTGTGCCCGGTACAAGATCTAATAAACACTTCTAACTGTTCCAATCTGGAGAGTTTCACATCATTACATTTCTCGCGTCCCCCTCACGTCCTGGTGATAAGATCTAAATATCCCGGGTTGTTATTTTACTCTCCCTGGTATTAGATTTATTGTGGACGTCCCAACACTCAGGAGAGAAGAAGTGTCATGTCCTGATTGTACAGTGTTGGCCACAAGTATTGGCACCCCTGCAGTTCTGTCAGATAATACTCGTGTTCTTCCAGAAAATGATTGCAACCACAAATTCTTTGGTATTTTCTTCATTTAATTTGTCTTCAATAGAAAATCACAAAAAGAATTGTCAAAAAGCCAAATTGGATATAATTCAACACCAAACATTTGTGTATAATTTGTGTAATTAACAGCACCTGTTACTTACCTGCGGCACCTAACAGGTGGTGGCAATAACTAAATCACACTTGCAGCCAGTTGAAATGGATTAAAGTTGACTCCACCTCTGTCCTGTGTCCTTGTGTGACCACATTGAGCATGGAGAAAAGAAAGAAGACCAAAGAACTGTCTGAGGACTTGAGAAGCAAAATTGTGAGGAAGCATGAGCAATCTCAAGGCTACAAGTCCATCTCCAAAGACCTGAATGTTCCTGTGTCTACCGTGCGCAGTGTCATCAAGAAGTGTAAAGTCCATGGCCCTGTGGCTAACCTCCCTAGATATGGACGCAAAAGAAACATTGACCAGAGATTTCACTGCAAGATTGTGCAGATGGCGGATAAAGAACCTCGACTAACATCCAAACAAGTCCAAGCTGCCCTGCAGTCCGAGGGTACAACAGTGTCACCCCGTACTATCCAGCGTCAGCGTCTGAATGAGAAGGGACTGTATGGTAGGAGACCCAGGAAGACCCCACTTCTTACCCACAGACAGAAAAAAGCCACATGTACTGCTGAGCTTCTGTGGGGAAGACCAAATTCCCCAAGTTGTCTTCCATGTTGCCCAGGAGCCCTCTTCTCCATTCCTCTACTTAAGGACCTGCACAGAACAGTCATGTGACCACAGGGCTTTTTACAGAAACAGACCTTGCACAGATACAGATAGAGCAGAGTCATCCTGAACTTCTGCCACTGGTTACATTTCTCTCGTGTGATATATTATCAATGTCTTTTTGTCGTCTTCTGTGATCAGATGTCTCGCTCAGCAGTTTAACCAATTGCAGAAGTTTAGGATAACTCGGCTACATCAGTACAAGACAATGATATCAAAATATGTTATACAAGTTGAAATCCATTAACTAAAATAAAGAAAGAGTTACGGTCAGTCATTACAGAGCTGTTTTCTCAGGATGGAGGGCTCACGATGACTCTTCTCTTAGGACTCTTGCAGACTTAAGAACCTGTAGAGAATGGTCATGTGACCGCTGGTCCTTCTACACGAACTGGTCCTACAGAGGTGTCCTCTAAGGCACTGGATGGAGATTGTCTATGTGTGAGTCCTTCAGAGTGACCAACACTCTTTGTAGCTGCTCTGGCTAATACATGGTAATCCTAAACAGAGGACCCCTCCCCAATAACCCAAGAGGGTCAGAAGTGCCTCACATCCTGCTATGTCCTGTATTATGGCTTTGTACAACCCAATATCCTTCCTATCCTCCCTACTAATATTATAAATGGGAAAGTAGGGTGTCACTTGGAAGGCAGTGAAGATGCCGCCACTATAAGTGTGAACAGACGGCTATGTTTGCACGTCTATCAGCTTGCCTCACGGCTCTAGTATACAGGGATGTGCTAGTAAATATTTCACACGGCGCTGGATTTATCTGCTCTGACATAATCTGAGAGGTCTGGTCCCGGCCCATCGGCAATGTCTAAATAAATGGAAGTCACAAAAATCGATGGGAACGTGAATCCTCCTGCTGGGAGATATAGGGAGGGGGGTCATCATAGGGGGGCAGGAAGGCAATGTTATAGGAAAAGGGGGGCCTCATTGTGAGGGCAGGAGACGATCTGTGACGCTGGGGGTTGTAGTCAAGGAGGGAAGGGGCAGCCTTGAGAGGAGAGGAAAAGAAGAGAGTAAAAGAGGAGAGGAACAGAGGAGAGGAAAAGAAGAGAGGAAAAGAAGAGAGGAGAGGAAAAGAGGAGAGGAGAAGAAGAGAGGAAAAGAGGAGAGGAAAAGAGGAGAGGAAAAGAGGAGAGGTGAAGAGGAGAGGAAAAGAAAAGAAGAGAGGAAAAGAGGAGAGGAAAAGAGGAGAGGAAAAGAAGAAAGGAAAATAGGAGAGGAAAAGAGGAGAGGAAAATAGGAGAGGAGAGGAAAATAGGAGAGGAAAATAGGAGAGGAGAGGAAAAGAGAAGAGGAAAACAAGAGAGGAAAAGAAGAGAGGAAGAGAAGAAAAGAAGAGGAAAAGAAGTGAGGAGAGGAAAAGAGGAGAGGAGAGGAAGAGAAAAAAAGAGGAGAGGAAAAGAGGGGAGAGGAAGAGAATAAAAGAGGAGAGGAAAAGAAGAGAGGGAAAGAGGAGAGGAAAAGAGGAGAGGAGAGGAAAAGAAAAGAGGAGAGGAAGAGAAAAGAGAGGAGGGGAAGAGAAAAAAGAGGAGAGGAAAAGAGGAGAGGAAAAGAGAAGAGGAAAAGAAGAGAGTAAAAGAGGAGAGGAGAGGAAAAGAGGAGAGGAAGAGAGGAGAGGAAAAGAAGAGAGGAAAGGAGAGGAAAAGAGGAGAGGAAAAGATGAGAGGAGAGGAAAAGAGGAGAGGAAAATAGAAGAGGAAAAGAGCAGAGGGAAAGAGGAGAGGGAAAGAGGAGAGGAGAGGAAGAGAAGAAAAGAGGAGAGGAAAAGAAGAGAGGAAAAGAGGAGAGGAAAAGAGGAGAGGAAAAGAGGAGAGGAAAAGAGGAGAGGATAGGAAAAGAGGAGAGGAAAAGAGGAGAGGATAGGAAAAGAGGAGAGGAAAAGAGGAGAGGTCAGGAGAGTAAAGGAAAGCAGAGGAGACTATAATGGGGTCCATGTGGTTTCCACTCGGATTCCGCATGAAACATGCAGAGAGAAAAGTGCTGCTTGCAGGAAACTGAACTGAAACCACACAGAACCCATGATAGTCTATGGGGTCTGTGTGGTTTCTTAGTAATCTGTGTTTGGTGGGTTTCCTCCGGGTACTCCGGTCTCCAATCTCTATATAAAACAGTGTTGACAGTGTCTGTAAAGCGCTGCAGAATACAATGGCGATATACAAGTATACAGAATATATAAGGTATATACAATGTGTAAGGTTTATGAGCAGGAGTCTGAGTACTCGGGGGTAGATCTGTCACCAGTAGAGAACTATCATGGCACCTGCTGTAGTAATAGAATATTCTAGATGTGTGGATATAGGGTGGGGGTCCGAGGCTACACCTGCTCTTCAGCATCATTGCCTGGGGAAGGCGGGTGAGAGGCAGCGCCATAAATTGTGGAGATTGTGGGGCCCTGGGGCAGATGATGTGCGGGGGCCCGGCCTTGCTTCCTGTATATTACTATACGCCCCCCAGGCCAGCCTATGATTTATGTCACTTTGTATCCCAGCCTTTCATTGCTGCACATTGTTCCTAGTCGGTCTGGTTAATCCGGGGTTAATATATTATTTACAGGGGAGGTCTCTGGAGAAATCACATAAATGCTATTTCCAGAATAAGTCGCTCATCCAGTGACATCCTCTAAAAGTCACCGAGTCGCCGGGGACAGATCAGAGACTTCGGAGGCTTCATCAGCTCACGACTTTTAATAGCTTTCTTCTTATTGATCTGTCTCTGGGGCCACAAGCTTTGTGCCCCCCTGTTCTGTGTGTGTGTGTGTGTGTGTGGGGGGGGGGGAGGGCGCTGTGATGTCACCTGCCCAGAGACCCCCTGTGGGTTCCTGTTTGTCTGCTTCATGTTATGTTTTCTATAGAACCTTACAACCTGTTCAGTACTTGTGATTTGTAGCAGAATTTAAGAAAGTCAGGGGGCCAAGACAAAGGAGCCCTTGGTGCAGGTCATTGTTAACCCCATCCATGCTGTAGCCCAACAAGGTTCCTAGACCGTCAGGAGTCTTAAAGTGTTCCTCCAATTATAGAACAACTTTTCGTCAATGGATAGTGCAGGAGAATAGAAGAACTTTGTAATATATCTTATGCAATAAATCTATTTCCTTCTCCACTTATCAGGCTGAACGACTTAATACATAGAAGTCTGTGGAAAGGGAAGGGAAAAAAACCACACATCAGATAGAAGTCTATGGAGAGGGAAAAGACACACATTACATAGAAGTCTATGGAGAGGGGAAGGAAAAGACACATATTACATAGAAGTCTATGGAGAGGGGAGGGAAAAGACACGTTACATAGAAGTCTATGGAGAGGGGAGGGAAAAGACATACGTTACATAGAACTCTATGCAGAGGGGAGGAAAAAACACACATTACATAGAAGTCTATGGAAAGGGGAGGGAAAAGACACACATTAGATAGAAGTCTATGGAGAGGGAAGGGAAAACACATATTACATAGAAGTCTATGGAGAGGGGAGGGAAAAGACACACATTACATAGAAGTCTATGGAGAGGGGAGGGAAAAGACATATGTTACATAGAAGTCTATGGAAATGGGAGGGAAAAACACACATTACATAGAAGTCTATGGAAAGGGGAGGGAAAAGACACACATTACATAGAAGTCTATGGAGAGGGAAAAGACACACACAGAATAGCTGCAGCTGCTAAACTCTGCTACACTGTGCGTTAGGGAGCTCTTCTGACACTGCTGTACCTTTGGGTGCTTGAGGATAAGGAGAGCAGCCTGTTAAGTGGAGAAGGGAGCACTTTCCCTTAATAAGATATATTGCTTTTATATCCATCTGTACTATTCATTTATGGAAAGTGGTTATATAATTGGAGGTCGACGTGATCTCATTACTACCCCACGTCACCGGGGATGACGATTAACTTCTTCCTTTCTCTAGCCCACCAGGGATGTCTGCATGAACCCATTCCTTACCCTAGCCCACCAGGCAACACACTTGAGTCAGCCCAGGAGGGGGAGGAATCTGTATTCATTACTTTACTGCTCTCCCCACTTCCATGGAGACCCCACGTCATAAATATTTGTTGGTGATAGACCTCAAATAATCTTCAGTTTGGCCAAACCCGAGATTTTTCAAAACTTCTGAGCGAATCTGACACATGACAAAGCAGTTTGCGCATCTCTAATCTGCCCCCTGGTCTGATCCATTTTACTTGCACTGATACATTGTATCAAACCATCGGAATAGGAAGTGACTTGTGATGTGTCGCCGGATACAATTGTAACAACTTTATTAGGAAGTTGTAAAACTTTTCAGACAATAATTGGATAGAAAATCTCAATGTTTTGGATTCAGGCGGCGTCTCCTCTTCGTAAGGATGTTGTAAATTGTCTCCTCTGTCTCTTCTTCAGAGCCGAGGTCCATAGATGAAGGAGCTGGAGGTTCAGAGGTGTCCAGACTGCGCTGCCTGACAACACGTGGCGGTGCTCGCAGGGTGTAAGAGGCGACTGATCCCTGGTGCTTATACATATTCAGTGCCAGCGCTCCTCACCTTGGCTCATTACAGCTGATGGATGGCGCGGGGCCGCTTCACTGCAGACACTTAATAGGAAAGCCTTCTCTTTTGTTTATTTCCTAGCAGGGCTGACAGGGGGAACCTTGATGAAATATTGCGTGACAATAAATCAGAACTGGGGCGTCCTGTAATTAAAGGAGAAGGACTGGAAGGAAAGTGGAGACCGGTCGGACCATCTGTGATATAAGAAAGGGAGAACAGTTATGTAGGAAAGGGTGTGAATACATTCCCAATGTTGGATGAGAGGGTCCGGGTCATCATCTCTGCTCTAGTTCATCCCTTGGGTGTTGGATGGGGCCGAGGTCAAAGCTCTTTGCAGCAGGTCAAGTTCTTCCAAACCAAACTCCCCTAACCATGGACCTTGCTGGAAGAGAAAAGAATCCTTCTCCAAATTATTCCCACGAAGAGAGAAGGAATGTCCAAAATGTCCATACTGAAGAAATAAGATTTCTGTTCTGTGGAACTATGGGGAGAAGGCTGACCCCGAAAAACAAGTCCTCAGCATTACCCCTCCTCCACCCAATGTTTCATTCACTAACCACCAGAAGTGTGATTGGTCACTGCACACAACACATTTCCACTGCACCAGGGTCCAGTAGTGACATTGATGTTTGGGATTGGACTTGGTTACCTAAGGCTTCCATGCAGTTTTTACGCTAATGGAAAAAAGAAGCGAGCTGCTCTTTCTTTAGGCGGACTCTGCGACCGATTCAGCTCCGGTGTCCGCCTCGCGGCAGCACGCCCGTTCATTTGAGCCTACTCCGGAGGGGGAAGACACGACTGTCAGAAGCCGCAACTGTCATTGCAAATGCATTTTGGCCCTATTGCGTCACTCTCGGGACCAAAATCCACCAATCCGCTCCCCGTGTGTATGGGGCCTACTTCTGCTGGTGGTATTTTACCTTCTATAGGTGAATAAGAGGATTCTAATGGTTGCAGTTCCACGTTTGTTGGTGGTTGATCTACTTTTGCTGACGCTCTCTATTGTCTGTTCCAGTTCTAATGACGTTGGTTCTACTTCCACCCATGTCAGTCCTATTTCTGCTGATGGTAGGTTCACTTCCACTCCTGGTGGTTTTACCTTTATTGGTTGTGGTCCCACTTTCTGTAGTCCACCTCCACATGTGTTGGTTCCATTGTCCCTGGTGTTCAGTTCACTTTCACTGGTTTTGGTTCTACTTTTACTGGTGTTGGATCTACTTATTGCTATTGTTCTACTTCCTACTGTGTATGTTGGTGTTTCCTCTAGGGTTAGCCCATTTCCACTCATGTTTCACTTACTGTAGTTTTGGTTTCATGTTCACTCATGGTGATTCCACCTTTACTGTTTTGGAGTCCACTTTTACTGGTTTTGATCCATTTTCACTAGTGTTGTTCTACATTCATTGCTATTGTTTCCATTTCCTCTAGGGATGGTTCATTTCCCATGGTACTGACTCCACTTCTTAGAGTGTTGGTCTATTTCCACTGTTGTTGCCTCTAATGTTGTCCACTTTCATTGTTGTTGGTTCCATTCCCTCAAGTATTGGACCACTTTCTAATGTTGTCCACTTTCAATGATATTGGTTCCATTTTCCATAAATGTTGATTCCATTTCGAATTAGTATTGGTTCCATTCCCTCAAATGTTGGTCTTCTTCCACTGGTCTTGGTCCACTTCTTCTAATATTGTCCACGTTCAATGATATTGGTTCCATTAGCCATTAATATTGATTCCATTTCCATTAGTGTTGGTTCCATACCTTCAAGTGTTGGTCCTCTTCCACTGGTCTTGGTCCTCTTCTTCTAGTGTTGGTCCTCTTCCACTGATCTTGGTCCTCTTCGTCTAGTGTTGGTCCTCTTCCACTGGTCTTGGTCCTCTTCTTCTAGTGTTGGTCCTCTTCCACTGGTCTTGGTCCTCTTCTTCTAGTGTTGGTCCTCTTCCACTGGTCTTGTTCCTCTTCTTCTAATGTTGTCCCCTTTAAGAGATATTGGCTCCATTTCCTCTAATGTTGGTTCCACTTCCACTGGTATTACTGGGGGGTGAATGGTAAAATTAGACATTTTCTATTCCAAATGACACAGCTATTACTCTGGTTTTGGCCCTGACTCTACATGGGATCTTTGGACCCGTCTCACTTGTATTCACACCCAGGCATCTGCTCCACCTCAGAGTCTTTGGCAGTGACAAGTCTCTATGAATTGGTGGGCAGCTTGTGATCATTCTGGTTCACGTTGCCATGTTGCCTCTACCACCTGGAATATGATTAAAATCAATAACTAATGGCCCCCTCCCCCTCCCCATCTAGAATTGCATCCTATCAAGCGGGAAGAAATTATTATTTTGCGACAAAGTCCTCACCCCCTTCCAGATGTCTCCCATTATTCTGGATTTTTCACACTGAATGATTTATGATCTTGATACAATGTAATAAGTAAAAGGAACCTGACAAGTCACGTGACACCCATTTAGATCATCGCTTCATCTATTTAACCCCTTCAGACCCAGAGGATAATTGCTGGAGGTCCAGGGAGGTGACAAATAAACCATTAACACTCCGTCACCTCTTCTGGACCTCCTCGCGGAGTCTGATGCTCTATGTCTGGAGCTCTTCTCTGACGTCATCTATCCAGGGTCACGGCTGAGGCCTGGTGACATGGGCACGCTGACTCTGGTGCTCTTCTGTGATGTCATCCCTACAAGGCAGTAATACACGAATCGATGGACGGCACATGAAGGTCCAGAAGAGGTAACAGAAGATGTTTTTCCTTTTTTTTTGCCTCCCCTGGGTCTCCACCGATTGTACTTTAGAGTCTGTAGTGCCCCTCTTAGTCATGGCTCTGTATGGCATTGCAGCTCAGTTACATGAAAGCTATTGAGGCTGAGCTGCATTACCAGACACAGCCATGGTCAAGAGAGGCGCTGTTTCTTTAAATATAAGAGCTTATTGTGACACATCTGTAATAACAGGAGAAGGGGTGAGCGAGCAGGTCCAGTATTTCACCAGGACACGTCTCACCCTGACAATAATGGTGTATATTGTTGCCTCCGCCCTCATTCCTGTTCCCGGGTATATATTTAGCAGCTTCCTGATTGCTCGGCGTCTCGTCACACACCTGCTTCTCCTCGGAGACGTCTCTTTACTTTTCCTTGGGATATTGATCAAACGTCTGCTCTGAATATTAAGAAAAAATTTGGGTTGGTAAAATTAGCAGCTCGATAACACTGCAAGAAAACCATCTGCTGCTCCCCATCAAAGTGCGACTCCAGAGGATCACGTACCAGGGTGATGATGACGGCAAAATGTCCTATCTGCAAATCTGAGGATTCTGTCTGAAAGTCAATGTCCCCCCTACAGAACATTGTAGGATTCGTCCTATGGAAAGTCATTTCTTACTATATCTGATGTATGATACAAAACTCCAAGTCTGCATGGTCTGGGATATTACCATAAAAGCCCGAAGCCTGTGCTAGCAGTATCATACAAGCCCGAAGCCTGTGCTAGCAGTATCATACAAGCCCGAAGCCTGTGCTAGCAGTATCATAGAAGCCCAAAGCCTGTGCTAACAGTATCATACAAGCCCGAAGCCTGTGCTAACAGTATCATAAAAGCCCGAAGCCTGTGCTAGCAGTATCATACAAGCCCAAAGCCTGTGCTAACAGTATCATACAAGCCCGAAGCCTGTGCTAACAGTATCATACAAGCCCAGAGCCTGTGCTAACAGTATCATACAAGCCCGAAGCCTGTGCTAACAGTATCATACAAGCCCGAAGCCTGTGCTAGCAGTATCATACAAGCCCGAAGCCTGTGCTAGCAGTATCATACAAGCCCGAAGCCTGTGCTAACAGTATCATAAAAGCCCGAAGCCTGTGCTAGCAGTATCATACAAGCCTGAAGCCTGTGCTAACAGTATCATACAAGCCCGAAGCCTGTGCTAACAGTATCATACAAGCCCGAAGCCTGTGCTAGCAGTAACAGCCTGTTACTGCTAGCACAGGTTTCAGGCCTGTATGGTATTATCCCAAACCACGTGACGTCTGGAACATTACCAAACAGGCCTGAAGCCTACCAGGAGTAACATCGGATCCAGGCGAGCTGAATAAAACTGTTTATTATGTTCCCTCACCTCCCCTGGGGCTATGATTATTATACTTGGGGGGTTTGAAATGACCCTCGAGTATAATAATAGTTCATTGGTGGGCCACTATGGGGTATAAGAGTTAGGTGGGCAACTGTGGGGCATAACAATTGGGTGGGCCACAATGGCCCCTTTCAACCTCTATTTTCTATGTAGATTGTGAGCCCCGTATAGGGATCACAATGTACATTATTTTTTCCCTATCAGTATGCCTTTTGTAGAATGAGACGAAATCCACGCAAACAAGGGGAGAACATACAAACTCTTTGCAGATGTTGTTCCTGGCAGGATTAAAACCCAGGACTCCAGCGCTGCAAGCCGGCTGTGCTAACCACTGAGCCACCATGCTGCCTCTATCAAGCCGAGATCTTGAGAAATAGTGAGGAAATGAAGACGGTAGAACATCAAGTCGCTGCAGAAAGTCTTCTTACATGGATTTATCTGCAGACATCTGGAATATTCCTTGAGATTTTCCTCCTTTGCGATGTAGAAGTAATTACCTTGTGTTATTGTCTTCCCCATAGAAGTGTCATCTGCTAATTATATCCTCTGATATCAGAGGCAGAGAAGTCTCATCTAAGAAGAATCTGTGATTGCAGAGGAATTGCGGGATTGCGGGGAAGGATCGGAGCCATTCCCACATGTAGACGTTAGTGCGGTATACAGTGCTATGGAGATACGTGTCATGTGACGTGTGGTCAGTATAGAAGTATATAGATAATATAGAGTGTAGAAGATACACCTGCATCATATCCGGATAGATATTATAATAATAATAATAATAATAATAATAATAAGTTGTATACACTGTCTACCAATAAGTATTTGGACACCCATGGAAATGAAGATCTCTGCAATCTGATGTACGTCACACCTTCCACCATTACATAGGACACAGCATTGGCATTAGTCGCATGGAAGATGCAGAATTGTCTGATTTCAGTCACCGGCGGGGCCCCAGCTTAGGGATATTGCAGCAACTGCAACTGATGTGACCCTATATACTGTATATACTGCAAATATACACAGAAGAGAACACAGAAATATAGATAATACAGACTATAGAAGACAAAACATATATAGTATAGTGAATAGAAAACATAAGTCTAGAAGATAGAATACACAGATAGAGATAATAGAGCTAAAGAATAGATAATACAGCACTGAGAAGGAGCGCCCAACACAAGGGATCAGGAATAACATCACCAGATTACTATACACCATGTCCTGCCCGTTCACCAGATTTATCACCAATCCACCATTTATGGGAGCAACCTGCAAGTCTACAGGATCTACAGGCCCGACATCTGTGGTAAATGTACTGCTATATACCATACACAGCCTGTATATACCTCCATGTCCTGTTGTATCCTGTTATGTGCTGAATGACTGGGTTCTGAGGTTTCTCTGATCCTTTCATTTGCACAATCACTGATGATCACTTGGGGCGGATATGTATGCGGGTATGTACAGATATATCACGTGCCAACATGAGAGCCCTGGTACAATAACATTGCGCCCCTATAGTTCAGAAATCTGCAGTACACTTAGTATCAGGCTGGGGGCGCTATATTCCTGCTCTCCGTACCTGTAGCATGGGGTGTAGGGCGCTGACATTTGCTCTAATAGACTTTTACAGGTCATAACTTTTTTCTTAAGTTTTGACCTGAAGATTTATCTTACCCATTTTTGCCTCTCGTGTGGTGACATTTCTGACAAATCTTCCCGTCGTCCTTTCTGCTGATGTGGAAATTGTCGGCCTTTTAAAAATACATCAGCGTCCTGGCGGCCACCCAGCGCGGCCCGGCCCTCATCTGTCACCTCCGCAGCGGTCCCAGCAGAGCGCTCGCTTACCCCCTGACAGTCCGGGAAACCTTGGAAGTGCGGCGTCCTCTCCATGAATCACCGAGGGGAGCGACGCACAAGGCGGCTTCTTACAAATGAGCTTGTAAATTACCGGCGTCTGCAAGACGGATGAGCCCGGGCTGTGGCAGGAAGGCGGCTACGAAGATCCGTACATCGACTTCTAGAATATTCTGGAATTTATCTGTAAAGTTTGTTTGGTCGTTAAGTGAGAAAACAAGAAGTAAATCCTGGAGTCCAAGTGTGAACTGGATGCAATTGGGACAACTGCTATCAGACGTAGGGCTGAGCCGATCTCGAGATTTCTGGGTCGATTTTAAAATCCAATTTCCGATCATTTTCCAGCTGATCCCGATTGCTAAATCCTAATCAAATGACATCATCTGTGGCCAGGTACACCTAGTGCTGGGGATTATACACATGTTGTGCTCTTCTCCCCCAAACATAGGCCACGTTCACATTTGTGCCGAGCTCTCCATCATTTGGGTCGGGGACAATGGAAAGTCTGTCCACTAAAATAGACCTGATAAGAGCCTTACACTGAAGGAAAAAGTATCGCCTCCTGCAGTCCTGTCAGATAATCCTCGCTGTCCCCCAGATAATGATTACAAGCACAAACTCTTTGGTAATTTCTTCAGTTATTTTTCTTGCAATGAAAAAAACACAAAAGAGAATGAAAAAAAGTCACATCATTGATCATTTTACACAAAACTCCAGAACTAGTGCGGACAGAAGTATTGGCGCCCTCAGCCTAATACTTGGTAGCACAACCTTTAGACACAATAACTGCGCACAACCGCTTCCGCTAACCAGCAATGAGTTTCTTACAAGGCTCTGCTGGAATCTTAGACCCTTCTTCTTTGGCTCCTGCTCGCGGTCCCCCCTGAGATGTGAAGGGGCCTTCTCCAAACTGCCACCAAGAGATCTCTCCCCCTCCCCCACAGGTGTTCTATGGGATTCAGGGCTGGACTCATTGCTGCCACTTTACAAGTCTCCAGGGCTTTCTCTCACCACCATTTTCTAGTGCTGACCTGAAGTGTGTTTTGGGTCCTTGTCCTGCTGGAAGACCTGACCTCTGAGGGAGACCCCGCTTTCTCACACTGGGCCCTACATGATGCTGCACAATGTGTTGGTCGTCTTCAGACTTCATGCGATCCGGACGGCTGATTAAGCTGTCCGGGTCTTGACTGCGCGTGCTGAGTGCGCTTCCTCCTTCCCCCCTCCCGGCGGCTGACGCTGGCCTGGGCGGGGTTTGGAGGAGGCGGGGCTTACCCGCGCTATTTAACTTCCGGCGCTGGGCGGGGACTTCCTCTTGGATCCCCGCCAGCGTTCGGAGCGGTTTGATCTTCGCGTCTGAAGATCATGGACCAAGGTACCCGGCAACAGCAGCTCATGGAGCTGCTGCAGCGAAGGGTAAGTGACGAGGGGACGGCATGGCTGGAAACACTGCTCTCTTCGAGCGGTGGTTTCAGCCTGCCTCCCGCTCCACCGATGCCGCAGCGGGAGACCTCTACCCGGCCTAGTAGGACGGCGAGGCCTCCCGTGCGGCTGTCCCCCGATGCGGCCCCCAGCAGCCGGAGCAGGGCTCCGGCTCGGGGGTCTGCGCGCTCTGTGTCGCGTGCTGCCCGGGCTCCTGCACGTACCGGGCGGCGCGCAACTTCACAGTCGGGTGGCGCGGGCGCCCGGGCTCGCGGGCGTCGGCCCCCTTTAATGGTGTCTGGGCAATCGGTTGGGGGGGTGGTTCCCCCCCCTCCTCCTACGGCTGTTACTACTGCTGCCTCGGAGGTTCCCATGGTTGTTGAGCCCCCTCTGCATGTTGCCCCCCCGGTGCCTGCCCAGTTTGTTCAAGGGAGTGCCCCCCCTATGGTGGCTTCCCAGCAGGCCTCAGTAGTTGCGCCCCCTGTTGGGTCTAGTGACCCTTCTGTTTCTGCTCCCACTTTGGCACCCCCCCCGCAGCCTGGTAGATTGGCGCGGTGGTTTGGGAGGTCATCTACCACCCCGGCTGGGACAGACAGTGCCGCAATGTGCCAGAATGTAGTCTCTCAGGCGCCGGCTCCCCTACCTGCCGCGGTTTCTCCAGTTTTGTTTCATGAAAGTGAGGAGGAGTTCTTTGACGTAGATTATATCCCCGGAACTCCGCATGTTTTGCCGCGTACTCATTCCCGTTCGCTTTCTGGTCATGTGCCGGGGTCTGGGGCCCGCTCCTACAGGAGCTTTGGGCCTGATGATGAGTCCTTACGTTCAGGTCATTCGCGGCGTTATCGGAGTCGCTCTAGGTCGCGGAGTCGCCGTAGGCGTCGGGGGTCTCGTTACAGCAGGCGTAGATCAGAGTCCCGTTCGTCTTCTTCATCGCGCGATTCCCGTAGGTCACGGCGTTCGCACTACAGCAGGAGTTCCAGGAGGCGGAGTGGGAGGAGGGAATATGGTTCCGCCCAGGGCGTCCCAGTCGTGCCTGCTGTTGTGGTTCCTGACCCTCCTCCTGTAGTGGCTCCGTTGCCTCCATCCCTGGTCGCCTCGTCGCAGATTCCAGTGATTCCGGCTGGTGAGTTGTCATGTTCACAGGCTTGGTCCTCTCAAACGCCACCTGCTGGTGGTGATGTATTGGATGTGTTAAAGGCTATGGTTAGTCAGTTGGAAGGTAGGGGGCAGTCACTTGCTTCTCCAGGGGCGGCTGGTACGCAGCCTGAGCCGGTTCCCCCTCCTTCAGGTTTAAGGTTTCGTGATTCGTATTTTTGTGCTGTGGCTCCGTTGGGTACTCATGTTTCAGCGGAGCTTCGGCAAAAGATCACGTCTAATGAGTTTGTTGATATTTGGCTTTTGTTATCTCCCGATCAGATTACGGTAGATAAAGAAAGAGGGTTTGGTCGGGGTGATGATAAGAAGCCCAAAGTAGCTAAAACTTTCTCGAATTGGTTACAAGCCTTTGCTATTTATTCTTGTATCCTGTGTCAATCAGCACCTTCTATGGCAGCTGATCTTTTTGTATATCTTGAGACTATTTTTACAGCTCACAAGCTTTATGGAGTAACGGCATGGTGGAGATACGACGAGGAATTTCGGCGTCGGTTGGCGCTTCAGCCGGAAGTTGGTTGGGCCTCCAAGGCTACTGACATTTGGATCCAGCTGATGCTTTCGCCAAAACCGATTTCCTCTTCCTTTCCATCCGCGGCCGCTGGGGGAGCCGGTTCTCCCTCCGCGGCCGTTCGCAGGCCAGGCGCCTGTTGGATGTTTAATGAAGGACACTGTCGTTTCTTCACCTCATGCCGTTTCAAGCATGAATGTTCAATTTGTGGAGGAGCTCATTCCGCCTTGCGCTGTGCCAAGCGCGGTAGGGCCCCTAAGTCCGGTACGGGTAAACCCGAGGACGCCGGTGAGCGCAGTAAGGATGCGCCCCTGGCTCGACAGGTACCCCAGGAGACAGGAAGCAGACCTACTGCTTAACGGTTTTACTTTTGGTTTTTATATACCTCATGTTCCTAGTTGTTCCGTTACGTTTTCGGATAATTTACGTTCTGTCCAGAAAGATTTAGTTGTAGCTCAGGTTAAGATTGATAAGGAAGTTGAGTTGGGTCGTTTGGCAGGCCCATTTGCACAACCCCCTTTTCCAAATTTTAGGGTGTCCCCGCTGGGTTTGGTCCCGAAGAAGGAGGCCGGTAAATTCAGATTGATTCACCATTTGTCTTTTCCCCCGGGCGAATCGGTGAATGATGGTATCCCGAAGGAGGAGACGATGGTGTCCTATGTCTCTTTTGATAGAGCGGTCTCCTTGGTGGTCAATGCCGGCAGGGGTGCCCTCTTGGCGAAATCCGATATTGAAGCGGCGTTTCGTCTGTTGCCGGTACATCCAGATTGCTATCACTTATTGGGTTGCCAGTTTGGGGGTTCGTATTATTATGACATGTGTTTGCCCATGGGGTGCTCCATTTCTTGCCATTACTTTGAGTTGTTTAGCACGTTTTTAGAGTGGGTTGTTCGGCAAGAGACGGGGTCCCAGGCGGTGATTCACTATTTAGATGATTTTCTTTTTGTTGGTCCTGCTTCTTCGCGTTTGTGCGAATATTTACTTAACACTTTTCGTTTCTTTGCAGGTTATTTTGGGGTCCCTCTTGCGCTTGACAAGACGGAGGGTCCGGTTTCGTCACTCTCCTTCTTGGGCATTCTTATTGATTCGGACCGTATGATACTTCAGCTTCCACAGGACAAGTTGTCTCGCCTTCGGGCGGATGTGGATTTTTGCTTGTCGGCCCGCAAGGTCCAGCTGTCTCGTTTGCAGTCTTTGCTGGGTCAGCTGGCCTTTGCGTGTAGAATTTTTCCTATGGGGCGTGTTTTTTCTCGACGCCTGTCTATGGCCACGGCTGGAGTCCGCATGCCGCATCATTATGTGCGGATAACGAGCGTCCTGCGGGAGGACTTGAAGGTCTGGAAGTCCTTTTTGTTAGATTATTCCGGTGTTTCTTGTTTCCCAGAGAAGGAGTTGTGCAATTCTGACCTCCAGCTTGTCACTGACGCTGCTGGCTCGTCTGGTTATGGGGCCGTTTTCGGTTCCCACTGGTCCGCTGCCCCATGGCCCCAAAGCTGGTTGTCCGCTGGTTTTACTCGTAACCTTACTTTATTGGAATTGTTTCCAATTGTGGTTGCCTTGGAGTTGTGGGGCGCGGACATGGCGAATCAGCGTGTTTTGTTTTGGTGTGACAATGAGAGCGTTGTTTCTGTAATTAATAGTCTCTCGTCCAGCTCTTTACCTGTTTTGTCTTTGCTCCGCCGTTTGGTTTTGAAATGTTTACAGTTCAATTTGGTTTTTAAGGCTCGCCATGTCCCGGGTGTTCATAACGTTGTTGCTGATGCTCTTTCTCGTTTTCAGTGGGAGCGCTTCAGAGACATGCACCCGAGAGCGGATTTGGTGGGCTGCCCGTGCCCTCCTTTGCTGTGGGATCTGGTTCTGCAGTCCTGAGCCCGTTGTTGCAAGAATCCGTCACGGCTGCGACTTGGTCTGCACATGGTAAGGCGTGGAATGAGTGGCTGTCCTTTGGTTCCCCAGAAAGGCTGTTGGATCCCGACTGTTGTAAGGATTTGACTTTTGCTTATTTAGCCCGTTTGAAGTCGGATGGCGTGTCGGCCGCTACTGCGGCCCGGAGGTTGTCGGGAGTAGCTTTTGGGCTTAAATTGTTGGGTTTTCCGGATGTAACGAAGGATTTTGCTTTTCAGTTGATTTTGCGGGGTTGGAAGAAGTCTGCGCGCCCTGTTGATAAGCGTCGCCCGGTTTCGTTTTTTTCTTTTGCGTCGCTTGGCCGGGATAACAGGATCGGTCTGTTCTTCCCCGTTTGAGGCGGAATTATTGAGTTGTGCATTTGTATTGGCATTTTTTGGGGCGTTGCGCGTGGGTGAGCTAGTCGCCCCATCCCGTCGGGCAGCAGGTGGGTTGGCTGCGGACGATGTAGTGCTATTGCAAGATTCCATCCGTGTCCGGGTTAAACGGTCTAAGACTGACCCTTACGGTCAGGGTACTTGGTTGACTATTTCGCGTTTGGACGGTCCTTTATGCCCCGTCGATTGAGTGCGTCGTTTTGTGGCGCTTCGCCCCTTGGCTAGCCAGTTTTTAGTCCATGCTGACGGCTCTTTTTTTACGAGATTCCAGTTTGAATCTTTGTTTAAGCGTTGTCTTGTTGCTTTGGGAGTCCCGTCGGATGATTTTGGTACGCACTCTTTCCGCATCGGGGCAGCTACTGCTGCCGACGCGGCAGGCCTTTCAGAGGATGAGATTAAGCGTATTGGCCGTTGGCGGTCTAGTTGTTACAGACGTTATGTCCGCCCAGGTCTTCTTACAACTTAGTTTTTTTGTGTTCCTTTTATGTTTTCTGGGTTGGTTTTCCTTTGTTTTTCATAAGATTTAAAAAAAAAAAAAAAAAAAAAAAAAAAAAGGGGTTTTATATATTTGCATTGACGTCTCTCTTTGTTTTTCAGGTCCTTATCCAGTGGTTTGGATTTTAGGCCACTCGTATATTTATTGGGCAGCGCGGCGTGCCGCAATCCGACCTGGAGGTTTGCAACTCGGTTTCCAGGAAGCGGAGCTGAGATGGCACGGAATCAGAGGGATGAGCTGGTCGCAGATGCTGCCACAAGTGGTTGAGATTGGAAGAACCTCCCAGGCCCCTGTGGTGCTGGTGTTTCATGCCGGTGGCAACGATTTGGGTGTGATGCGTTTATCTGAGTTGATTTCCCTGATTCGATCTGATGTGGATCGCTTTCCTGCCTTTTTTCAAGATGTCATTATTGTCTGGTCTGAAATTGTCCCTCGGGCAAGGTGGCGTGATGCCCGAGATCCGGCAGCTTTGGAGCGTGCGAGGCGCCTACTTAACTTGCGTGTGTCGCGCCACGTCCGCTCCCGGTCGGGAGTGGTGGTTCGGCACAGGCAGCTTGAGGGTGACAACAGGGCGCTGCTCCGGGGTGATGGTGTCCATTTGTCTGACATTGGTCTAGACATTTTTTTGTCTGGGCTTCAGGATGGTATTGAGCGTGCTCTTTTTATGCTCTTGGAGGGGGGTCGGACCCCTTTGTAGGTTTACGTCGGGTTCCGGTGGCGGGACCTTGCGCCTTCCCCTTCCCATCCCCTCTGGTCATCGGTGTAGAAGATGAGGCGCGTCACCCGCTGAATATTACATCACATGCACACCGCAATGCGGTGGCGGGGCATTCTGGTGACGCGCTTGGTCTAGAAAGGGAGGGGATAGCAGGGTTCTGCCGATGTGTGTACGTTTAATAAAGCTGTGGCCGACCCCCACAATTTAACCATCCAAAAGTGTCAGTGTTATTTATGAGGGGCTCAGCCATGGGAGGAGGTTGGTCTGGGTTACGCCACGGTTACGCGTGGTCTAATGCCATGCACACGGTCAAGCAGTCCAGTGCCAGAGGCAGCAAAGCAACCCCAAACCATCAGGGACCTCCGCCATGTCTGACTGTAGGGGGCGTCTTCTTCTCTTTTTTCCCTGTAATCTCTATGTTGAGGCCTTCTCCTACTTTTGTCTCCTCTGACCAGAGAACATTCTTCCAGAACGGTTTTGGCTTTCTCAGGTAAGATTTGACAAACTCCAGCCTGGCTTCTGTCTGTGGGTAAGAAGTGGGGTCTTCCTGGGTCTCCTACCATACAGTCCCTTCTCATTCAGACGCTGACGCTGGATAGTACGGGGTGACACTGTTGTCCCCTCGGACTGCAGGGCAGCTTGGACTTGTTTGGATGTTAGTCGAGGTTCTTTATCCGCCATCTGCACAATCTTCCTCACAATTTTGCTTCTCCAGTCCTCAGACAGTTCTTTGGTCTTCTTTCTTTTCTCCATGCTCAATCTGGTCACACAAGGACACAGGACAGAGGAGGAGTCAACTTTAATCCATTTCAACTGGCTGCAAGTGTGATTTAGTTATTGCCACCACCTGTTAGGTGCCTCAGGTAAGTAACAGGTGCTGTTCATGACACAAATTAGAGAAGCATCACATGAGTTTTCAAACATTGCCAATACTTTTGACCACTCCCTTTTTATGTTTGCTGTGGAATTATATCCAATTTGGCTTTTTGACAATTCTTTTTGTGGTTTTCCATTGAAGACAAATTAAATGAAGATGATACCAAAGAATTTGTGATTGCAATTAGAGATGAGCGAACAGTGTTCTATCGAACACATGTTCGATCGGATATCAGGGTGTTCGCCATGTTCGAATCGAATCGAACACCACGTGGTAAAGTGCGCCAAAATTCGATTCCCCTCCCACCTTCCCTGGCGCCTTTTTTGCACCAATAACAGCGCAGGGGAGGTGGGACAGGAACTACGACACTGGGGGCATTGAAAAAAATTGGAAAAAGTCATTGGCTGCCGAAATCAGGTGACCTCCATTTTAGACGAATAGTGGATTTCAAATCCGGGTCATATGAGAATGTGAACTTTGTGACTATGAGACAGGGATAGCTGTACAGGCAGGGATAGCTAGGGATAACCTTTATTTAGGGGGGAATGTTATTAAAAATAACTTTTTGGGGCTCTATCGGGTGTGTAATTGTGATTTTTGTGAGATAAACTTTTTCCCATAGGGATGCATTGGCCAGCACTGATTGGCCGAATTCCGTACTCTGGCCAATCAGTGCTGGCCAATGCATTCTATTAGCTTGATGAAGCAGAGTGTGCACAAGGGTTCAAGCGCACCCTCGGCTCTGATGTAGCAGAGCCGAGGCTGCACAAGGGTTCAAGCGCACCCTCGGCTCTGATGTAGGAGAGCCGAGGGTGCACTTGAACCCTTGTGCAGCCTCGGCTCTGCTACATCAGAGCCGAGGGTGCGCTTGAACCCTTGTGCACACTCTGCTTCATCAAGCTAATAGAATGCATTGGCCAGCGCTGATTGGCCAATGTATTCTATTAGCCTGATGAAGTAGAGCTGAATGTGTGTGCTAAGCACACACATTCAGCTCTACTTCATCGGGCTAATAGAATGCATTGGCCAGCGCTGATTGGCCAGAGTACGGAACTCGACCAATCAGCGCTGGCTCTGCTGGAGGAGGCGGAGTCTAAGATCGCTCCACACCAGTCTCCATTCAGGTCCGACCTTAGACTCCGCCTCCTCCGGCAGAGCCAGCGCTGATTGGCCGAATTCCGTACTCTGGCCAATCAGCACTGGCTAATGCATTGTATTGGCTTGATGAAGCAGTGCTGAATGTGTGTGCTTAGCACACACATTCAGCTCTACTTCATCGGGCTAATAGAATGCATTGGCCAATCAGCGCTGGCCAATGCATTCTATTAGCGTGAACTGAGTTTGCACAGGGGTTCTAGTGCACCCTCGGCTCTGCTACATCAGATTGCTACATCTGATGTAGCAGTGCCGAGTGTGCATCAGATGTGTAGTTGAGCAAAACTGACTCAGCACTGCTAAGTCTGCATTCGCATAGGAATGCATTGGCCAGCCTTCGGCCAATCAGCGCTGGCTCTGCCGGAGGAGGCGGAGTCTAAGGTCGGACCTGAATGGAGACTGGTGTGGAGCGATCTTAGACTCCGCCTCCTCCAGCAGAGCCAGCGCTGATTGGTCGAGTTCCGTACTCTGGCCAATCAGCACTGGCCAATGCATTTCTATGGGGAAAAGTTAGCTTGCGAAAATCGCAAACTGACAGGGATTTCCATGAAATAAAGTGACTTTTATGCCCCCAGACATGCTTCCCCTGCTGTCCCAGTGTCATTCCAGGGTGTTGGTATCATTTCCTGGGGTGTCATAGTGGACTTGGTGACCCTCCAGACACGAATTTGGGTTTCCCCCTTAACGAGTTTATGTTCCCCATAGACTATAATGGGGTTCGAAACCCATTCGAACACTCGAACAGTGAGCGGCTGTTCGAATCGAATTTCGAACCTCGAACATTTTAGTGTTCGCTCATCTCTAATTGCAATCATTATCTGGAAGAACACGAATATTATCTGACAGAATTGCAGGGGGGACGATACTTTTGGCCAACACTGTAGATAGATAGAAGATAGATAGATAGATAGATAGATAGATAGGAGATAGATAGATAGATAGGAGATAGATAGATAGGAGATAGATAGATAGATAGATAGATAGATAGATAGATAGATAGATAGATAGATAGATAGGAGATAGATAGATAGGAGATAGATAGATAGTTAATAGATAGATAGATAGATAGATAGATAGATAGATAGATAGATAGATAGATAGATAGATAGGAGATAGATAGGAGATAGATAGATAAATAGATAGATAGGAGATAGATAGATAGATAGATAGATAGATAGATAGATAGAAGATAGATAGATAGATAGATAGATAGATAGATAGATAGGAGATAGATAGATAGATAGATAGATAGATAGATAGATAAATAGATAGATAGGAGATAGATAGATAGATAGATAGATAGATAGATAGATAGAAGATAGATAGATAGGAGATAGATAGATAGATAGATAGATAGATAGATAGATAGATAGATAGATAGATAGAAGATAGATATGCCTGTGAATATTTTTTAGATGAATTTTCTAATTTCGTGGTGACTTTCTATAGATTTCTTTGCCCTTTACTCCTCGGATCTCTGACACTTGACAGATAGAGAATCGACTAAACCGCAGGTAAGTTTTCCGGTGATTGTATTTAATCTTTGGCGCTGTACAGATCTCTCAAGGACATCGCGCGGATTAAATCTTCATGTTTTCTATATCCCATTTGCAAAACAAATGCTTTCCCTGCGCCTGTTCTGCCGTTTAGGAATAAATTGCATTAATGTATAATTCAGCAGCAGCTTTGGAGGCCGCACCGTGCGCAGGTGAGGCCGGGACAGCCACTGCAATATACAAAGGAAAGCAATTTTATTGATTTAATTATTTATTGTAATTGAGGTATAATAGAAGCGCGGCTCCAAATCACTCAGCAAAGGGCAAAGCCGGGGGGCGGGGAGGGGCGGGGGGACAAGAATATGAGAATGAAACGCAGAGAAAATATCATATGAATAAATAAAAGGAATGGAAAAAACACAAACAGGTGAAATTCAATTTCCTGCCGTTTATGGAACCCAAAGTTGTAGAAACAAGTTTTTTCAAATTTTTGAAAGATTTTGTTGAAGTTTTTTCTATTGGAATGGGAAGTTTCTAGAACTTTGGCTGTTGAGTGATTTTGTCCCGGGTTCGGTGTCGCTCGTCGCCATGCTTTGCATCCTCCGGCCTCTCCTCCTCCTTGTTGTGACTGTGCTCAGTGATGGGTATTAATATTTGATCATTTTCGGAGCGTGGGCGTCGCCTGAGGGAACGAGGTGATTCCATGATGGGATCTATAGATCAAAACCACCTGGAAAACCGATGACTTGTAAACTGAAGAGATAATTGCCTGCGAATCGTCACGTTCATCCGCCTGACAGCGCTTTGAACAGACTGAGCCAGAACCGCGCCTTACAAAATATTTAAAGGACCTTTATCTGGAATAGATCAGAACTAGAGACGCCCCGGGAAGAAGGAAGCGACATCAAAGGACTTAGAAGTGTCCAGAAATCTCCTGGTGCATAACGTACTCTTACCTCTGCTCCAGGGAGTCACAGAAGGTCCTGACAACCAGCAGCATCAGCATGTAGTCAGAGGGAGGGGGGGGGGGGGACACGTGAGCAGCTAAACATCTGGGGAGGGAGACAGGTGAGCAGCTAAAGATATGGAGGAGGGGGACAAGTGAGCAGCTAAACATATGGAGGAGGGGGACAAGTGAGCAGCTAAACATCTGGGGGAAAAGGACAAATGAGCAGCTAAACATCTGGAGGAGGGGGACAAGTGAGCAGCTAAACATCCAGGGAGGAGGACAAGTGAGTAGCTAAACATCTGGGGGAAAGGGACAAGTGAGCAGCTAAATATCTGGGGGAGGGAGACAAGTGAGCAGCTAAACATCTAGGGAGGGGGCAAATGAGCAGCTAAACATCTGGGGGAGGGGGACAAGTGAGCAGCTAAACATCTGGAGGAGGGAGACAAGTGAGCAGCTAAACATCTGGTCTTAGGTGGGGGGCACTGGGCTATGTTTGTTCGGGGTCTATATACAGAGGTGGTTTGGTGTCAGTAAACAATGGGCTGGATTAGGACCCAAGGACCATATACCAGGGGTGTGGTCTCGGCGCTGTACACAGGGTGGTCTAGTTTGGGATACGTTTACAAGGGAGACTCTCCTGTGATCTGTGTAGGGGGTGGATTTGACCAGGGGGTTTGTATATAGGGGGAGTCTGGGGTCTGTTTGCAGGAAAGTCTGGTCTGGGTTCCGGTTTGGAGTCTGTATACAGGGGTCTGTGTGCAGGTGATCTGGTTTGGAGTCTGTATACAGGGGGTCAGGGCCATGCCCTGTTCATTTTCTGAGCCCTCACCCTAACTTTCACCAGGATGGGGTAACTTCTCAGCCCATTATAATGCACGTCCTGGTTATGAGCCTGGACTATGGGGGGGCCAAACAAAGCCAATCCCAAAGGGTTAAAGTGTCTCAATTATCTGTGAGAAGACAAGTATCCTCCAGATAACCTCGGAGACGGCAGGAGACGCTCTCCTTTGCGGGTTCTCCATTGATCCCCTCCATCTCTCTATGATAGACCAGCATGGAGAGATCATTTCTGGACTTATCGATCCTCAGGATGTGAAATAGAAGCCTCAGAATTTCCTGGAAATAATTACATTTATTAACAGTGATGTAAGAGAAGGAACTAATCTCATGAGCTCACCCAGGAGAATAGTCCGGACGAATCCCGCAAAGGTTAAGCGTTGCGCATTGATCAGGTTCCATATTGCGGATACTTATTGTCTGCCTCTAATTGATGATAATTCCTCCGGCCTTAGTAATATTACAGATCATCCATCCTTACAGGGACTGTCCATTATCAAGGCATTTGGGAAACTCCTCTTGGGCAGCTTTGAAGAGCGCCAACGTCCTTGACAAACTCAACGCCACCATTCCCTATAAGCTGTGAGATGATACACATCGAGGAAGTAGCCATTGTCGCTAAGATCAGCAAATGATCAAATTTCCAAGCCCCCAGGTCCAATCTGTGACATGTGAGAGGGGCCTAAAAGACAGATCAGAAGCAAAGTTGTTTAGTTACATAAAAATCGGATCAAGTGTTATGGGATGACTTGTGCTGTGTTGTGTGATGCCTTCACCGGCGTGCCAGTAATCAGCACTTGTAACAAAGTGCGAGGAAATGAATCCTGAGAGACTTCGGTTTATCACTCCAGCAGATGGTTATGTGCCTAGGACAAGATGTCAGCGCTGGTCAATGTTGTGTGGCCTAGTGGCCCAGTGGTTAGTAGAACAATAACAAACTGGAATGACAACAAGAGGTGTACAGAGACGAACCGCATGGATTGGATGGATTGGAAGAATGACCTAACACCACCGCTCTCAAAGAGTATCCTGGTGCACAGCAAGTTAGCAATGGAGGTCTATCCTCTTCAGTGACGAGTCCTATAATGGAGGTCTATCCTCTTCAGTGACGAGTCCTATAATGGAGGTCTATCCTCTTCAGTGACGAGTCCTATAATGGAGGTCTATCCTCTTCAGTGACGAGTCCTATAATGGAGGTCTATCCTCTTCAGTGACGAGTCCTATAATGGAGGTCTATCCTCTTCAGTGACGAGTCCTATAATGGAGGTCTATCCTCTTCAGTGATGAGTCCAGTAATGGAGGTCTATCCTCTTCAGTAGGAGTCCTGAAATGGAGGTCTATCCTCTATAGTTAAGAGTCCTGGAAAGGAGGTCTAACCTTTATAGTGATGAGTCCTGTAATGGAGGTCTATCCTATTCCATGATGAGTCCTATAATGGAGGTCTATCCTCTTCAGCAATGAGTCCTGTAATAGAGGTCTATCCTCTTCAGTGACGAGTCCAGTAATGGAGGCTTATCCTCTTCAATAATGAGTCCAGGAATGGAGGTCTATCCTCTTCAATGATGAGTCCAGTAATGGAGGTCTATCCTCTTCAATGATGAGTCCAGGAATAGAGTTCTATCCTCTTCAGCGATGAGTCCTGGAATGGAGGTCTATCCTCTTCCATGATGAGTCCTAGAATGGAGGTCTATCCTCTTCAATGATGAGTCCTGGAATGGAGGTCTATCCTCTTCAGCAATGAGTCCTGGAATGGAGGTCTATCCTCTTCAATGATGAGTCCTGGAATGGAGGTCTATCCTCTTCAATGATGAGTCCAGGAATGGAGGTCTATCCTCTTCAATGATGAGTCCTAGATGGAGGCTTATCCTCTTCAACATTGAATGCTGCTTTTATTGTGCACACAATGATAGCTGGAGGTTGCTCTAGAGACGGCATGAACAATGCCATGAAGAAGCCTTCACAAGGGAACGTCACACTGGTCCTGGAGTTATGGTGCATGTATGTTTCTGGTGCTACTGTGAGCAGCCTGCATGGCTTATGTCAGTATGGCCTGCAGAGTCTCTGAACTTATCAAAGTAAACCTGGAACGGCATTGGCCAGAATTTGCAAAGGGATCTGCCAGTGGCCGATCTTGATGAATAGTGTGACCCAGTACATACACCATGGCATAACTCAGACAACCATTAGTAACCCCCCTGATACCAGGACAAGGTCTGTAAGTGCGTGGGTTTCCTACTCCATACTAAATGAATCCAGATATTTCTAATGTCCTTTTCTTATCATTCCTATATCAGTTACATGTTTATCCATCCTGAGATTTCCAGAACCCCAAGACTTTTCCATCTTGATGTTACAATAGTGAGGAGTGCAAGTTTCGACTCCCTTTTCTGGACAGGAAGTTATTTGACAAGCACTTCCTGTCGGCCATATTAGTTCTCGTGGATTACTATTCACTATCCACTATCTTAGATCTTCCCATTGCCATCACCGTGCCAAGATTCATAGTGCATGGAGCTGAGATTCATCGCTTACTAAGGAAACTTTCATAAAAATAACCTATGGCGGAGGAACTTTCATATTTCAGGGATCTCAATCAATGGGTTGTCCAGGTTTCTAGAAGATCGTCATATCGGTCCATATCGACTACATCTGATAAAAACAGCTCAACACGTAATCCTTTACACACTATAAGGCAGGGCCGAGTCTGATCTCATTTGCGTTGAGTAGAAAGCCGATCGCATCGTCTATATTGCTCTAATTACAACCTGAGGTGCGACCTCCGAGTGACCTTCATCGATTTTCTAGATAGAAGAGCGTATTAGTGTCAGGAGAAGACTTGATGACTTTGATCTCCTGAGGGTCAGCACAATTAAGAATTAACCCATCAACCTCTGTGACACTGAGATTAGTCTGTCATTGCTGCTGAATGACCAAAGAGTATCCTGGTGCACAGCAAGTTAGTAATGGAGGTCTATCCTCTTCTGTGAAGAGTCTTGGAATGGAGGTCTATCCTCTTCAGCCATGAGTCCTGGAATGGAGGTCTATCCTCTTCAGTGATGAGTCCTGGAATGGAGGTCTATCCTCTTAGTGACACCTCTGTGACACTCAGATTAGTCTGTCATTGCCGTTGATGGACGGGTCAACACGGCAAAGTCATTCAAGGACTATCTATGAAAAAGTAACTGCCCCCTCGGCTCCTCCACCAAGCGACAGGCCACGTGGAATTGGCTTGGATTGACGAACCACAGATTGATTCCGGCCAGGTGGACTGTGCCAGGGTGGTAATGAGGAGTTGCGTTGGAAAGGTTGCCAAAATGGCAAAAAACCAGCAAAAACACCGTCCCCTGTGCTACGAGTGAACATGAAGCTGCAAATGCCTAAATCTTTGCATCTTTCCAGGTCTTCTTGTTTGCTCTCTGCATAAAGCAGATGATTAAGAAGTGATAGATAAATTATTGCGGGTTGTGATTTATCTGATGAATGTCGCCGCTCCAGCCCTGACCGAACCGTGAGCGCGAGTGATTAATAGAAGACGTGGAATCAAAAAATTGCTTCCAGCTCGGGGCGCGCTCAGGTGAACATAAATCAGCTCCCGTCTTCCAATTTAATTTCAGACATTGGTAAGAATAATGTTCGGCACTTTGTGTCGGGAGCTTTTCCGCGTCAGATTATCCTTTGATTCACAGCTCGGGTGATTACCTGTCAGCGGGGCGACGGCAGAAATAAACTCAAGAGCCACGAAAAGTCTTAATTATATTTTTTCCGCAGGTGGAAGGAAACAATAGTTTTAGCTGAGTGTTTTATTTTCATGCGTCACGTTCTTCGTGATGTAAAACTGGTAACACCGCCGGTGGGGATAAGAAAACTTCGGCCAATGTGGCGCCCATAGATGCAGAAAAAAAATCCTGAACAAAAAAACCTGTTCTTTAGAATTTTTGAGAATTGTGGTTACCATGTTTTAGATGGGTATCTGGGTGAAAACTAAAATGGTCACCGTTACTATAGGGGTGGCTATTATATCTCCTGAATGGCAGATGCGAGTAGTAGTGGTGGTGGGAGTAGGGGTAAGGTTCATAGTACTGGCATACCTCCCAACCGTCCCGATTTCCGCGGGACATTCACGATTTCGGTGATGTGTCCCGCGGTCCCGGTTGGAGGGAGGTATGTCCCAATTTCTACTCAAATCTGCATCTGGAAGATGCGGATCTAATTTTAATACATACGCGATTAAAGCAAGGACCTGTCACAGGTCAGCTCCTTGCTTTGCCGCTGCACTCCGGCTAGTGGCTGTGTAGACGCAATGTCATGACGTCACATCGCGCCTACAACTGTGTTAACGAGATTGCGGAGAGAGCGGCGGGGGAGCAAGGAAAAGGTGAGTTTAAGTGGTTTTTGTCTGTAGACATTGAGGTGGAACATGAAACTGTGGGCAGAGAAGGGGGGAATTAATCTGGGGGCAGAGATGGGGGACATGAATCTGGGATGGGGGGACATGAATCTGGGGGCAGAGATGGGGTACATGAATCTGGGATGGGGGGGCACGAATATGGGGGAAGAGATGGGGGACATGAATCTGGGATGGGGGGGCACGAATATGGGGAAAGAGATGGGGGACATGAATCTGGGGGCAGAGATGTGGGGACATGAATCTGGGGGCAGAGATGTGGGGACATGAATCTGGGGGCAGAGATGTGGGGACATGAATCTGGGGGCAGAGATGGGGGGCATGAATCTGGGGGAAGAGATGGGAGGACATGAATCTGGGATGGGGGAACATTAATCTGGGGGAAGAGATGGGGAACATGAATCTAGGGGCAGAGATGGGGGGACATGAATATGGGGGCAGAGATGGGGGGACATGAATCTGGGGGCAGAGTTGTGGGGACATGAATCTGGGGGCAGAGATGGGGGGACATGATTCCGGGGGCAGAGATTGGGAGGACATGAATCTGGGGGCAGAGATGGGGGGACATAAATCTGGGGGCAGAGATGGGTGACATGAATCTGGGGGCAGAGATGTGGGGACATGAATCTGGGGCAGAGATGGGGGGAATGAATCTGGGGGCAGATATGTGGGGACATGAATCTGGGATGGGGGAACATTAATCTGCGGGAAGATATGGGGGACATGAATCTGGGGCAGAGATGTGGGGACATGAATCTGGGGGCAGAGATGGGGGACATGATTCTGGGGGCATAGATGGGGGGATATGAATCTGGGGCAGAGATGGGGGGACATGAATCTAGGGGCAGAGATGGGGGGACATGAATATGGGGGCAGAGATGGTGGACATGAAGCTGGGGGCAGAGATGTGGGGACATGAATCTTGGGGAAGAGATGGGGACATGAATCTGGGGCAGAGATGGGGGGACATGAATCTGGGGGCAGAGATGGAGGGGACATGAATCTGGGGGCAGAGATGGGGGACATAAATCTGGGGGCAGAGATGGGGGGACATGAATCTGGGGGCAGAGATGGGGGGACATGAATCTGGGGGCAGAGATGGGGGGACATGAATCTGGGGGCAGAGATGGGGGGACATGAATCTGGGGGCAGAGATGGGGGGACATGAATCTGGGGGCAGAGATGGAGGGGACATGAATCTGGGGGCAGAGATGGGGGCATTAATCTGGGGGAAGAGATGGGGGGACATGAATCTGGGGGCAGAGATGGGGGGACATGAATCTGGGGGCAGAGATGGGGGGACATGAATCTGGGGGCAGAGATGGAGGGGACATGAATCTGGGGGCAGAGATGGAGGGGACATGAATATGGGGCAGAGATGGGGGAAAATGAAACTGGGGCAGAGATGGGGGGCATTAATCTGGGGGCAGAGATGGGGGGCATTAATCTAGGAGCAGAGATGGAGGGGACATGAATCTGGGGGCAGAGATGGGGGGACATGAATCTGGGGGAAGAGATGGGGGGACATGAATCTGGGGGCAGAGATGGAGGGGACATGAATCTGGGGGCAGAGATGGAGAGGACATGAATATGGGGCAGAGATGGGGGGACATGAAACTGGGGCAGAGATGGGGGGCATTAATCTGGGGGCAGAGATGGGGGGGCATTAATCTAGGAGCAGAGATGGAGGGGACATGAATCTGGGGGCAGAGATGGGGGACATGAAACTGGGGCAGAGATGGGGGGCATGAATCTGGGGTAGAGATGGGGGACATGAATCTAGGACAGAGATGGAGGGGGGCATGAAATTGGGGGAGATATAGAGGGGGGACATATAATTTACAGGTGACTGTAGGAGGATTATACTGTGTGGGGCACATGGAAAACGAATGAGAATGGGCGGAGTCAACATAAAAGTTGGTGGATCTAAATTTGTTGCAGCACGCTACTGTGTGCAGGGGCCACTATGGGGGATAATACTGTGTGCAGGGGCCACTATGGAGGATAATACTGTGTGCAGGGGCCACTATGGGGGATAATACTGTGTGCAGGGGCCACTATGGGACATAATACTGTGTGTAGGGGCCACTATGGGGTATAATACTGTGTGCAGGGGCCACTATGGGGGATAATACTATGTGCAGGGGCCACTATGGGGGATAATACTGTGTGCAGGGGCCACTATGGGGGATAATACTGTGTGCAGGGGCCACTATGGGACATAATACTGTGTGTAGGGGCCACTATGGGATATAATACTGTGTGCAGGGGTCACTATGGGATATAATACTGTGTGCAGGGGTCACTATGGGACATAATACTGTGTGCAGGGGCCACTATGGGACATAATACTGTGTGCAGGGGCCACTATGGGGTATAATACTGTGTGCAGGGGCCACTATGGGGGATAATACTGTGTGCAGGGGCCACTATGGGGGATAATACTGTGTGCAGGGGCCACTATGGAGGATAATACTGTGTGCAGGGGCCACTATGGGACATAATACTGTGTGTAGGGGCCACTATGGGGTATAATACTGTGTGCAGGGGCCACTATGGGACATAATACTGTGTGCAGGGGCCACTATGGGGGATAATACTGTGTGCAGGGGCCACTATGGGGGATAATACTGTGTGCAGGGGCCACTGTGGGGCATAATACTGTGTGCAGGGGCCACTATGGGGCATAATAGAGCGCGCAGGAATGCGTAGGAGGGAGTCGGTCAAGATCTTCGGTGTCTGTCGGGGTGGGGGGGGGGGGAGAAAAAGTTTGCCTTGGGGCCCCGCCATTCCTAGCTATGCCACTGGTTAGTAGTATTGGTAATGGTGGTGGTGATGAGAGTAGGATTGGTATTGGTCGAGGGAATAGGAGTAGTGCTAGTAGTATTGGTATTGGTTCTGGTGGGAGTAGTGGTAGTATTGGTAGTAGTGGTAGTGATGGGAGTAGTAGTAGTATGGGTAGTAGTGCTAGTGATGGGAGTAGTAGTAGTATTGGTAGTAGTGCTAGTGATGGGAGTAGTAGTAGTATGGGTAGTAGTGCTAGTGATGGGAGTAGTAGTAGTATGGGTAGTAGTGCTAGTGATGGGAGTAGTAGTAGTATTGGTAGTAGTGCTAGTGATGGGAGTAGTAGTAGTATGGGTAGTAGTGCTAGTGATGGGAGTAGTAGTAGTATGGGTAGTAGTGCTAGTGATGGGAGTAGTAGTAGTATGGGTAGTAGTGCTAGTGATGGGAGTAGTAGTAGAATTGGTAGTAGTGCTAGTGATGGGAGTAGTAGTAGTATGGGTAGTAGTGCTAGTGATGGGAGTAGTAGTAGTATGGGTAGTAGTGCTAGTGATGGGAGTAGTAGTAGTATGGGTAGTAGTGCTAGTGATGGGGGTAGTAGTAGTATGGGTAGTAGTGGTAGTGATGGGAGTAGTAGTAGTATTGGTAGTAGTGCTAGTGATGGGAGTAGTAGTAGTATGGGTAGTAGTGCTAGTGATGGGAGTAGTAGTAGTATGGGTAGTAGTGCTAGTGATGGGAGTAGTAGTAGTATTGGTAGTAGTGCTAGTGATGGGGGTAGTAGTAGTATGGGTAGTAGTGGTAGTGATGGGAGTAGTAGTAGTATTGGTAGTAGTGCTAGTGATGGGAGTAGTAGTAGTATGGGTAGTAGTGGTAGTAATGGGAGTAGTAGTAGTATGGGTAGTAGTGGTAGTGATGGGAGTAGTAGTAGTATGGGTAGTAGTGGTAGTGATGGGAGTAGTAGTAGTATGGGTAGTAGTGCTAGTGATGGGAGTAGTAGTAGTATGGGTAGTAGTGGTAGTGATGGGAGTAGTAGTAGTATGGGTAGTAGTGCTAGTGATGGGAGTAGTAGTAGTATGGGTAGTAGTGTTAGTGATGGGAGTAGTAGTAGTATTGGTAGTAGTGCTAGTGATGGGAGTAGTAGTAGTATGGGTAGTAGTGGTAGTGATGGGAGTAGTAGTAGTATGGGTAGTAGTGGTAGTGATGGGAGTAGTAGTAGTATGGGTAGTAGTGGTAGTGATGGGAGTAGTAGTAGTATGGGTAGTAGTGCTAGTGATGGGAGTAGTAGTAGTATGGGTAGTAGTGGTAGTGATGGGAGTAGTAGTAGTATGGGTAGTAGTGCTAGTGATGGGAGTAGTAGTAGTATGGGTAGTAGTGGTAGTGATGGGAGTAGTAGTAGTATGGGTAGTAGTGCTAGTGATGGGAGTAGTAGTAGTATGGGTAGTAGTGTTAGTGATGGGAGTAGTAGTAGTATTGGTAGTAGTGGTAGTGATGGGAGTAGTAGTAGTATGGGTAGTAGTGGTAGTGATGGGAGTAGTAGTAGTATGGGTAGTAGTGGTAGTGATGGGAGTAGTAGTAGTATTGGTAGTAGTGGTAGTGATGGGAGTAGTAGTAGTATGGGTAGTAGTGGTAGTGATGGGAGTAGTAGTAGTATTGGTAGTAGTGGTAGTGATGGGAGTAGTAGTAGTATGGGTAGTAGTGTTAGTGATGGGAGTAGTAGTAGTATTGGTAGTAGTGCTAGTGATGGGAGTAGTAGTAGTATGGGTAGTAGTGGTAGTGATGGGAGTAGTAGTAGTATGGGTAGTAGTGCTAGTGATGGGAGTAGTAGTAGTATGGGTAGTAGTGGTAGTGATGGGAGTAGTAGTAGTATGGGTAGTAGTGCTAGTGATGGGAGTAGTAGTAGTATGGGTAGTAGTGCTAGTGATGGGGGTAGTAGTATATCCATTGGTGACAGTAGATGATGTCACAGCTTCTTCCCCTCCCAGCATGTCTAGAATATTCCTCCATAGACCCCAATGAGACGGCTCTCTAATCCCAGACAACCTTCTCAAGACACATGGCATGGCTAAGACAGTAAACCGAAGGAAGAGAACTGAAGGAAATGCTAGCTACGGCTCTGCAGTAATCCTTTAATGTACAGAACAAAGCTGCGCTGAAAGCCGCCTTGGTAGGACTTGTAGATAAGAAAGATCGCGGAGATATGGCGACATCTCTTCACTCTCCACTTCCATCTGATCTCAAGAAAAACATGCGATATAGATCTCGATATCTCCAGGGAAAACGCTCAAACTTCCTAAAAGTTTGAAACTCTTGAATTGTCTTCAATTCCGTTTTTTTTTTTTTTTTTTTTTGTACTATTCGGCGTTACTAAGAATATCCTAATGTGCGATTATCCGGCTATTACGTGTTTAACTATTCATGTCTTTGTTCTGCATTAAAGATGACGTTATAAAAAGATGGAAAAATTGGACAAAATGTACAGAAATATGTATTCATATAAAAATTACCGGAGGACTAAGCTAGATATGGGCAGTCAGCCGCCCGCAACAACGGACACCCCGGGGGCAACGCTGTCTGGGGTGTGGTGTAAGCAGACACAATAGAATGATAGTGCACTGGCCGCTCCAGGCCAGAGGCAGCACAGATGGGGCCGAGGTGAGGGTACTATTATGTGGGGGGGTTAGCACATGGCATTATAATGTGGGGGGAGTATTATATCATATGTGTGCTACTAAGGGTGTATCATATAGAATGGCAGTCATAAAGAAGCATTATATTGGGTGAGGGGCCATCATGGGGGCATTATACCATGTGGGTGTCACTAAAGGTGCATTATACAGTGTGGTAATCGCTAAAGAAGCATTATATTGGGTGAGGGGCCATCATGGGGGCAATATACCATGTGGGTGTCACTAAAGGTGCATTATACAGTGTGGTAATCACTAAAGAAGCATTATATTGGGTGAGGGGCCATCATGGGGGCAATATACCATGTGGGTGTCACTAAAGGTGCATTATACAGTGTGGTAATCACTAAAGAAGCATTATATTGGGTGAGGGGCCATCATGGGGGCAATATACCATGTGGGTGTCACTAAAGGTGCATTATACAGTATGGTAGACACTAAAGAAGCATTATACTGGGTAATGGGTAGGGTTGAACGATCGGGATCGGAAAAGATTAGATCCCGATCAGTGATTGAGCAAATTTCACGATCATGATCGGCTACAAAATTATCGAAAATAGCATTTTGAAATCTCAAGAATCGGCTCAACCCCACCATATATATAATATACAGTTAGGGTTGAGCGATTGGGATCGGGAAAGATCAGATCCTGATCGGCGATCGAGCAAATTTCACGATTGGGATCGCCTGGAAAAATGATTGGAAATCGGATTTTAAAATTGATCCTGAAATCTCAAGATCGGCTCAACCCCAATAAAGGGCCGCCATGTGGGTATTACTAATGGGGAAATATACAGTGTGGCAGTCACTAAAGAAGCATTATATTGGGTTGGGGGGGCATCATGGGGGCATTATACCATGTCAGTATCACTAAAGGGGCGTCATACAGTATAGCAGTCATAATGAAGCATTATATTGGGTAAGGGGCTATCATGGGGGCATTGTACCATGTGGGTGTCACTAATGGGGGGTTATACAATGGTAGATACTAAAGAAGCATTGTATTGGGTGAGGGGATATCATGGGGGCATTGCACCATGTGGGTGCTACTAAAGGGGCATCATTCAGTATGGTAGTTATAAAGAAACATATTGGGTTAGGAGCCATCATGGGGGCATTATACCATGTGGGTGTCACTAATGGGGGGTTATACAGTATGGCAGTCATAATGAAGCATTATAATGGGTGAGGGGCTATCATGGGGGCATTATACCATGTGGGTATCACTAAAGGAGCATTATACTGGGTAAGGGGCCACCAGGGGAGCATTATACCCTATTTGTGTCACCAAAGGGATATTATACAATATGGTGGTAATTTTTGTATCTGTTTTGATGTCTAACTTTATTTTAGGGTCCGTTCTGGGGTCAAACATGAAGTCAAAGTTTGAGGTTCTTTAATTCTTTTGGGTCTGGTCTGGGGTCTGTACATGGATGGCAGTACATTATATCCCTGGGGACACAAATGGAGACACTGTATATCTCTGGCCATGTACATGACCCATAATATTTTTTAGGACACCATGGTCTGAAGCTCACACCTCCCTGGACGATGGGCCCATTCAAAAATTTCCTTTGGAGTCCTCAACACTTTCTAGTTCCGCCCCCTGCAGCTTTTTTGTAAATTTTGGAAAGTCACCATGTCATTGTCTTCTGTACGTGTTCCCCTTACCATTCTTTAGTTGTCAGTTTTTCTTCTTGTATCTAATGGCTTCGCTTATATTTCAGAACTTTTTGTTCCTTGACTTGCCTGGAAATAACGTTCACTCTCTTCTATCCGGAGTCAAGCTGAAGTTTTAGATCCAACGATAGAAAAGTAATCGCCCTGAGTAGAAGGAATTAATGACGAGCTGCGTTCTCCGAGGAAGTGACGGTTCATCTCAGGTTTATCGGCCGTACAACTTTGAAGAGTAAAGAGAGAAAAATCGTAAGTTCTGCTGTGTCGGAGATAAAACGATGCGGTGTCACGGCAGAAGCTTCCAGCGAGGAGAGGCTCGCAACGGATTTATAGGCACTGTCAGCTGGATACAGCAAAATGACTTTAATCGGGACCTGTAGGTTCTGGTTCTCCTGGGACTGGGGATGTTAAGAAATGGTGAAATTAAATTTCTCATCTTTGTTCACAGAATGGAGCAGAAGTTTTAGGTTCCAAGTATGGAATAGGGGGTCAGTGTGGGGCGGGAAAAGTTTCTTGCATTAAAGATAATTTCTTGCAATAAAGTATTTACATGTTCTTAGGGCTACATATGGATTCCAGGTGGACAAATGTTTAGGGCCCGTACGGTTTTGTCCTCCCATCTTGGATATCCGTTCGTTTGGTGGACATTGGGTGGATTAGGTCCCAGTGGGGACCTGTGGGGACCCGTGGGTTTGTGGGACCCTTGACAAAAAGGACAACAGGAGACTGGTCAAATTAAAGGGCCCTATAATAATGGAGCCATGTTGCAGGCGCCATTGGATGACTAGTAAGTGACTAGTGAGAGGTGACAGGTGAGGGCGCACTTTACAGACCACCTGTATTGCCATAATGGCGGCCCTGTATATTCGGTCATACTTATATTTATTCACTTTATTACACAATTTATAGTGGATGATCAGAATTGTAGTTCAGTAAGAGAAGATCAGAGGTGTAACGTGAACGTCTTGGGACCCAATGCAAAAAGTACAATGAGGCCCCACTTACCATGTGCTGTCTATCACTCTGGTGTCGCCTTATCTTAGAAGGACCTTTGGGCTCCCGCGAGACTCCAAGGCTTTACCCCTGCTCCAGAGATACAAGAAGCAGTGTCCTGGGAGGGGGCACCATTCACCAAAGTGCAATTTCCCCTGTACAGGACACGATGGGGCGCAGACACCGCAGTACAATATCCCCTGTACACGACATGGGGGGTGCAGACACCGCAGTACAATATCCCCTGTACACGACACGGGGGGTGCAGACACCGCAGTACAATATCCCCTGTACACGACACAGGGGGTGCAGACCCCGTCCTGTACTAATGTACTAATAAAACATGACACTTTTCTTCTAACTACAATTGCTTTCGCCCCGGCTGACATCTTGTAACCGGAAAGTAATTGGCTTTGTTCTGATTGATTAAATGTTGTTGATTTGACTTTTCCTGGATTCTGAGCACTTTGTCTCCTTCTTTCCTTCGGCGTTTTATTGATCATTTCTCAAATGGCGATGTCAGCACGAAGAATATGGCTTAGGAGAGTGCGCTGTGTGAATATACGGAAATATCAGCGACTATGGTCATACGTGAGCACTATCGGATCAAGGAATCCATGTAAACGGGCAGGAAAGAGGTCAAACAGGCTCCATCGGGTTGGCTTTATATGGACAGACTGTGGCTACCTTTTATTACCTGTCCTTTAGGTGTAATACCAGGACTGGCCACAGCACTAACCTGGAGGAACAGAAATAAGAAGATTAGATGGATCATCGTTTGCAATATCACAGATCAGACTCCGAGGATTAAGGTCTTCAGGACATAAACAAAAGACCATAAGAGGCCAACTAAAAGCCCCCGGACCGATCAGTTACAAGGCAGGAGATGAGGTGCAATACCAAAAACAACCTGTTTACATGGTGAGGCGCTGTTTCCAGGAGTAATCAGCCATGCTTTTCTGCTGGGGCCCCCTTACCATGTGATGTCTGTAATTCTAGCCATTGCTATATACTGTGCATGGTGTTATGTATCTGCTGAGAGTGGTAAACCAGGCAGGTGAGATGGCGAAGGTCAGACATGAATTACATCTTGGAGAGAATCTACCGGAACACAACAATAATGTGTCAGCTAGTAATACAGGGTGAGATAACATTCACTGCTCTGAGCCAGGATGCCATGTGACCGTCTGTGAGCCCACGATGTTGGCATTCAGCTCCAGTCTGAACCGGCACCTAATCTCTAATGTTTAATTTGTCTGGAACAAATCTGGAAATTACAGACACAATAATAAAGAGAAACAAACTAAATTAATTACAAGACGTGTAAGACTGACGAAATAATGGAGAGCTCAGCGCCAAGAGGCTGATACCAGAATTATAGAGCAGGACCTGCCGTGTATAAAAGGAGAGACAACACAAATGTAATACATACAACTAGTGAGATAGACAGGAGGATGAGCAAATGTCACAAGGTCAAGTAACTAATAATATGGATAGATAAAACAGTAATTGTTCCAAAGATACTGCTCCTATGTGCAAGAATACAGTAATACTATTACAACACTGCCCACTATGTACAGCAATATAACTAATATAACACTACTCCTATGTACAAGAATATAACTACTATAATACTGCTCCTATGTACAAGAATATAACTACTATAATACTATCTCCTATGTACAAGAACATAACTACTATAATACTACCTCCTATGTACAAGAATATAACTACCATAATACTACTCCTATGTACAAGAATATAACTACTATAATACTACTCCTATGTACAAGAATATAACTACTATAATACTACTCCTATGTACAAGAATATAACTACCATAATACTACTCCTATGTACAAGAATATAACTACTATAATACTACTCCTATGTACAAGAATATAACTACTATAATACTACTCCTATGTACAAGAATATAACTACTATAATACTACCTCCTATATACAAGAATATAACTGCTATAATACTACCTCCTATGTACAAGAATATAACTACTATAATACTACCTCCTATGTACAAGAATATAACTACTATAATACTACCTCCTATGTACAAGAATATAACTACTATAATACTACCTCCTATATACAAGAATATAACTGCTATAATACTACCTCCTATGTACAAGAATATAACTACTATAATACTACTCCTATGTACAAGAATATAACTACTATAATACTACCTCCTATGTACAAGAATATAACTACTATAATACTACTCCTATGTACAAGAATATAACTACTATAATACTACCTCCTATGTACAAGAATATAACTACTATAATACTACTCCTATGTACAAGAATATAACTGCTATAATACTACCTCCTATATACAAGAATATAACTGCTATAATACTACCTCCTATGTACAAGAATATAACTACTATAATACTACTCCTATGTACAAGAATATAACTACTATAATACTACCTCCTATGTACAAGAATATAACTACTATAATACTACTCCTATGTACAAGAATATAACTACTATAATACTACCTCCTATGTACAAGAATATAACTACTATAATACTACTCCTATGTACAAGAATATAACTACTATAATACTACCTCCTATGTACAAGAATATAACTACTATAATACTACTCCTATGTACAAGAATATAACTACTATAATACTACCTCCTATGTACAAGAATATAACTACTATAATACTACCTCCTATGTACAAGAATATAACTACTATAATACTACTCCTATGTACAAGAATATAACTACTATAATACTACCTCCTATGTACAAGAATATAACTACTATAATACTACTCCTATGTACAAGAATATAACTACTATAATACTACCTCCTATGTACAAGAATATAACTACTATAATACTACTCCTATGTACAAGAATAGAACTACTATAATACTACCTCCTATGTACAAGAATATAACTACTATAATACTACCTCCTATGTACAAGAATATAACTACTATAATACTACTCCTATGTACAAGAATATAACTACTATAATACTGCTCCTATGTACAAGAATATAACTACTATAATACTACTCCTATGTACAAGAATATAACTACTATAATACTACTCCTATGTACAAGAATATAACTACTATAATACTACTCCTATGTACAAGAATATAACTACTATAATACTACTCCTATGTACAAGAATATAACTACTATAATACTACTCCTATGTACAAGAATATAACTACTATAATACTGCCCCCTATGTACAAGAATATAACTACTATAATACTACTCCTATGTACAAGAATATAACTACTATAATACTGCCCCCTATGTACAAGAATATAACTACTATAATACTGCTCCTATGTACAAGAATATAACTACTATAATACTGCTCCTATGTACAAGAATATAACTACTATAATACTACTCCTATGTACTAGAATATAACTACTATAATACTGCTCCTATGTACAAGAATATAACTACTATAATACTACTCCTATGTACAAGAATATAACTACTATAATACTACTCCTATGTACAAGAATATAACTACTATAATACTACTCCTATGTACAAGAATATAACTACTATAATACTGCCTCCTATGTACAAGAATATAACTACTATAATACTACTCCTATGTACAAGAATATAACTACTATAATACTACTCCTATGTACAAGAATATAACTACTATAATACTGCCCCCTATGTACAAGAATATAACTACTATAATACTACTCCTATGTACAAGAATATAACTACTATAATACTGCCCCCTATGTACAAGAATATAACTACTATAATACTGCCCCCTATGTACAAGAATATAACTACTATAATACTACCTCCTATGTACAAGAATATAACCACTATAATACTACTCCTATGTACAAGAATATAACTACTATAATACTACTACTATGTACAAGAATATAACTACTATAATACTACTCCTATGTACAAGAATATAACTACTATAATACTACTACTATGTACAAGAATATAACTACTATAATACTACTCCTATGTACAAGAATATAACTACTATAATACTGCCCCTATGTACAAGAATATAACCACTATAATACTACTCCTATGTACAAGAATATAACTACTATAATACTACTACTATGTACAAGAATATAACTACTATAATACTACTCCTATGTACAAGAATATAACTACTATAATACTACTACTATGTACAAGAATATAACTACTATAATACTACTCCTATGTACAAGAATATAACTACTATAATACTACTCCTATGTACAAGAATATAACTACTATAATACTACTCCTATGTACAAGAATATAACTACTATAATACTACTACTATGTACAAGAATATAACTACTATAATACTACTCCTATGTACAAGAATATAACTACTATAATACTGCCCCTATGTACAAGAATATAACTACTATAATACTACTCCTATGTACAAGAATATAACTACTATAATACTGCTCCTCACCAAATTACTAAGAAAGCTTATCAATAGCACACCTAGTGGACAGGCATTATACTACATCAACAAACTATCAATAATATCAAACTATTAGTCATTTTCAAAACATAACAGCACTCGGTGTGGTCAGGTGCGGTACTACATGCACAAATTATTTCTAGTTCTCAGTACATTACAGCGCACCTTGTGGTCAGGTTTGGTAGTACGTCTACAACTTATTATTCAGTGTTAGTACATTGCAGTGCCCCTTGTAGTCAGTTACGGTGTTGCACTAATCACCTTTGGCCACATGTTACTCTCCTGTAATTATCCCTGTGTATGTGATGTGCCGGACTTTCCAGCCTTGTATATAATGATTATCCGGCTCGGTTTCGTCTGATCCTCCGCCATGTACTTTACCTTCCTAGATAAGACGCTGTGCACATACAGTAAATAATAGACTATGGCAGTAATTGTGCTCGGGGTGACCCCGGGGTGTCAGACATCTTACTATAGCAGATCAGTCACCACTTAGAACATCCTGCACCTCCTAAGAAGTTCATCCGGCCATTCTTTGACCTCCAGGTCACCTTGAGATCTTCCTTCTGTGCTGAGACAGGTCGGGCAGAAAACTGAACATCCATCTACAAGCATGGCCGGGGGCAAGGAAGAAACAAACAATAGCCAGGCCAGGAAATAAAACGTACAGAAAGAGCCCGGCTGAATAATTCAGGAGCCGCCGGGACTGGAAACCCTCCAAAAAGTTCTTATGCGGCAAATTCTTTGTAGAAGGAAAAATCCAATCTATACGTGTGAATGGTGCAGAATGTGCGGGCGCTGAAGGGGAGCAAGCCGAATATAGAGGGGGAGCAAAGCTTAACACTATAGTCATGGAAATAGCTCAGCAAACTTTACCTTGACTGCAGCGAATTATCAGAAGGCCGAGAGTCGGGGGGGGGGGGGGGGGATGTGAGCTCAGGCCATGATGGGCTTCACTATAGTCATGGCTTTAGCTAAGTAATTGCAATAAGAAGACGCCTGTGAGTCCTGCTCACCCCCCCCCCCCCCCCATCCAGTTATAAGGAAAGCCTGTGAGTCCTGCTCACCCCCCACCCAGTTATAGAGAAAGCCTGTGAGTCCTGCTCACCCCCCACCCAGTTATAGAGAAAGCCTGTGAGTCCTGCTCACCCCCCCCATCCAGTTATAAGGAAAGCCTGTGAGTCCTGCTCACCCCCCACCCAGTTATAAGGAAAGCCTGTGAGTCCTGCTCACCCCCCCCCCCCCATCCAGTTATAAGGAAAGCCTGTGAGTCCTGCTCACCCCCCCCATCCAGTTATAAGGAAAGCCTGTGAGTCCTGCTCACCCCCCACCCAGTTATAGAGAAAGCCTGTGAGTCCTGCTCACCCCCCACCCAGTTATAGAGAAAGCCTGTGAGTCCTGCTCACCCCCCACCCAGTTATAAGGAAAGCCTGTGAGTCCTGCTCACCCCCCCCATCCAGTTATAAGGAAAGCCTGTGAGTCCTGCTCACCCCCCACCCAGTTATAGAGAAAGCCTGTGAGTCCTGCTCACCCCCCACCCAGTTCTAGTGAAAGCCTGTGAGTCCTGCTCACCCCCAATTGCACAGAGTGATTGACAACTTTTTCTTTGTGAGTTTGTATCTGTTGCCATATAGTACATAGGTATTGTCAGCATTAAATGGGTTTTCTGGGCACCCTCTCTGATAAACATAGTTATGTCGGTAGTTCATTGTTTGCACGTTATTAGAGAAAAATACTTCTTTCTCCACTTATCAGTAATCCCCAACTACTAAACAGATTTTACTCTGAAATCTCTGCAGTATCCTTACACAGACAGACTTCAGCTCCGTCATGGTCGTTTCTACAAACTTTATATCATACTACAGGTAAATATGAAAAACTTTGTAATCTATCTTATTAGAGAAAAATGCTTTTTTCTTCATTGATCATGATATCCCCCAAGTGATTAGAACCCTGAAATCTCTGCTTTATCTTTCTCAGGACAGACTGCAGCTCATAGATATATCACATTACATGTGTCTGTGTAGAGGAGAGGGGAGGGATAAGTGAGCAAAAGCTGAGGGAAAAGGAGAGACAGGGGCTTAGAAGGATGCTGCTACTATATAGAAAGTTTCTATCTCAGCCCAAGTACTTTATTCACATCAGTACAGGTCAGTACTTCACTATATATGTCCTGCATGATTGTGGGAGTAAGTGAAGGAAAGAACATTCAATTATAGGACAGATTCTCCTCTCTATATAACTATATAGCAGCTCAGGGAGAACTGCAAAGGGTAAAATGACTAAAATGGCCAGAATTAGAGATATCCCTCATGTAAACACGCCTGGCAGCTGATCATAAAGAGGCCACTGGACCAATTTTTCAACCTACTATGAGCCAAAGTCATTAAATAGGTCGATTATCTTCCTTCGTTTAGACAAGTGCAGTCGATGACACAGTGTTCCTATAGTCCATTTGGCCGGATGTCCACACTTCCAGCTCAGGTTCTTAAGCCCCGGAAGAAACATCTATTTATGTACTTGACAGGTCACTGAGTCATCTGCATTGTCCTGGTTATGTCGGTATCGATCATGGAGGCGTCCAATGAGGTAGGTAATGCGTCAAGTGTCATTCACTGTCCTTGGCACTTGCTCCGAACCCATCGTCTGATTTGTTTGGAATCCATGGAACAAAAAAAATTGAAACTTGTTACATTGAGTAAGACGGTTTTCTTCAGGAATCTCCTTATCTTTGCCCATAAGCTCAGAAGACGTGTGAAATTTGGCAACAAACAATTAGTAGTTCAAAGCTCCGGAGTTGATGTTTAACCTGTTCCATCCATGGAGACATTGGAGGACCAAACCTTCATTGGTGTCATCTTCCTTTGGAAGAGAGTAGGGATTTGGAAAGGGTTGGGGGCAAATAAACATTGAGGGGCTATTTTGATCTCTGATATGGGGTACAGGCCCCCTATACTTGATGTAGGGTAAACCCAATGGAATATACACTCACCGGCCACTTTATTAGGTACACCTGTCCAACTGCTCGTTAACACTTAATTTCTAATCAGCCAATCACATGGCGGCAACTCAGTGCATTTCGGCATGTAGACATGGTAAGACAATCTCCTGCAGTTCAAACCGAGCATCAGTATGGGGAAGAAAGGTGATTTGAGTGCCTTTGAACGTGACATGGTTGTTGGTGCCAGAAGGGCTGGTCTGAGTATTTCAGAAACTGCTGATCTACTGGGATTTTCACGCACAACCATCTCTAGGGTTTACAGAGAATTGTCCGAAAAAGAAAAAACATCCAGTGAGCGGCAGTTCTGTGGGCGGAAATGTGTTGTTGATGCCAGAGGTCAGAGGAGAATGGCCAGACTGGTTCGAGCTGATAGAAAGGCAACAGTGACTCAAATAGCCACCCGTTACAACCAAGGTAGCCAGAAGAGCATCTCTGAACGCCGCACAGTACGTCGAACTTTGAGGCTACAGATGGGCTACAGCAGCAGAAGACCACACCGGGGGCCACTCCTTTCAGCTAAGAACAGGAAACTGAGGCTACAATTTGCACAAGCTCATCGAAATTGGACAATTGAAGATTGGAAAAACGTTGCCTGGTCTGATGAGTCTCGATTTCTGCTGCGACATTCGGATGGTAGGGTCAGAATTTGGCGTCAACAACATGAAAGCATGGATCCATCCTGCCTTGTATCGGTAACGGTTCAGGCTGGTGGTGGTGGTGTCATGGTGTGGGGAATATTTTCTTGGCACTCTTTGGGCCCCTTGGTACCAATTGAGCATCGTTGCAACGCCAAAGCCTACCTGAGTATTGTTGCTGACCATGTCCATCCCTTTATGACCACAATGTACCCAACATCTGATGGCTACTTTCAGCAGGATAATGCAATGCCATGTCATAAAGCTGGAATCATCTCAGACTGGTTTCTTGAACATGACAATGAGTTCACTGTACTCCAATGGCCTCCACAGTCACCAGATCTCAATCCAATAGAGGAGCATCTTTGGGATGTGGTGGAACGGGAGATTCGCATCATGGATGTGCAGCCGACAAATCTGCGACTGCAACTGTGTGATGCCATCATGTCAATATGGACCAAAATCTCTGAGGAATGCTTCCAGCACCTTGTTGTATCTATGCCACGAAGAATTGAGGCAGTTCTGAAGGCAAAAGGGGGTCCAACCCGTTACTAGCATGGTGTACCTAATAAAGTGGCCGGTGAGTGTATATATATCACTAATTCATCTTCCAATGGAAGGAACAATCTACGCAACCTACTCAAAGCAAAGTCAATGAAGTCCTAATGAGATCCCCTCCATTCCCCAATGTCAATGGCCTCCACTCATCAACCGTAGAGAGAGCTTTCAATCTCATCAAGTCCCCTGACCTTTACAAAATGGAAACCATGAACATCTAATCCCATTGCGAACGCCGCATCTAAACAATAGATTTTCTCTTAGACTTTTATATTTAGAACCTGCTGTAGATAAATCCATAACAACGAGCCAGCGCGAGCATTCATTCCCCACGATTGCTTTTTAATGACGCCTTCATAATGGACTTTGTTTCTATTTCTGAGATCCTGAGAAGGCTTTGTATGGTGAAGATGGGAATTGAGATTTTAGAACAATAGAAAAGTCTCATTGTGTTTCATTCCGGATGGAAGGCGAGAGCTGAGCTGGATGGCGCTTTCATCTGGAGCTTCTGGCTTGTGTCGGAGCCTTCACGGGGAGACAGTATGAGGCTTGTAGGTAATGGACATTAGGTTAGAATAGATCGGCAGCTTTTATCTAGGACAGAATATAATGATTGTGATGAATGGGGCTGGAGGGTGGAGGTTGCGTCATCTGGAGGTATATTTGGAACTACAGTGTAGCCTCGTATCAGGACTCGGAGACAATGTTTGGTAACCTTTGATATCTACATCATCTCTGACTCTTCTCTCCAAGATACATCAGTTCCTGTCCAGTTGTGTTACTCTTGGTTATTCTCACATCTTAATCAAGTATTAGAGGATCTGAGGGGGCGATCGATCACAAATAACCCAGAGAATTGGGGGTGAGAATGAGGACAAATAACTTGGTCATTCGTACTTGGCTTGGAAACAATCCCCTGAATAATCATCTAGTGACAATAAGTTCACCCAGTTCATGCAAATAGTCCCAAAGGTGTAACCATGTCTCATATTATCATCTATGTCTGGTTCACACGTTCCCCTTGGATTCAGCCACAGTTCTTCCCTTTCAGCACTATGCTAGTAACACAGTGACACTAATAGCAAAATAGTGAGCGCAGCTCTGGAGTATAATACAGGATAAGTAATGTATGTATGTACACAGTGACTGTACCAGCAGAATAGTGAGCGCAGCTCTGGAGTATAATACAGGATAAGTAATGTAATGTATGTACACAGTGACTGTACCAGCAGAATAGTGAGCGCAGCTCTGGAGTATAATACAGGATAAGTAATGTAATGTATGTACACAGTGACTGTACCAGCAGAATAGTGAGTGCAGCTCTGGAGTATAATACAGGATAAGTAATGTAATGTATGTACACAGTGACTGCACCAGCAGAATAGTGAGCGCAGCTCTGGAGTATAATACAGGATAAGTAATGTAATGTATGTACACAGTGACTGTACCAGCAGAATAGTGAGCGCAGCTCTGGAGTATAATACAGGATAAGTAATGTAATGTATGTACACAGTGACTGTACCAGCAGAATAGTGAGCGCAGCTCTGGAGTATAATACAGGATAAGTAATGTAATGTATGTACACAGTGACTGCACCAGCAGAATAGTGAGCGCAGCTCTGGAGTATAATACAGGATAAGTAATGTAATGTATGTACACAGTGACTGTACCAGCAGAATAGTGAGCGCAGCTCTGGAGTATAATACAGGATAAGTAATGTAATGTATGTACACAGTGACTGTACCAGCAGAATAGTGAGCGCAGCTCTGGAGTATAATACAGGATAAGTAATGTAATGTATGTACACAGTGACTGTACCAGCAGAATAGTGAGCGCAGCTCTGGAGTATAATACAGGATAAGTAATGTAATGTATGTACACAGTGACACTAATAGCAAAATAGTGAGCGCAGCTCTGGAGTATAATACAGGATAAGTAATGTAATGTATGTACACAGTGACTGTACCAGCAGAATAGTGAGCGCAGCTCTGGAGTATAATACAGGATAAGTAATGTAATGTATGTACACAATGACTGCACCAGCAGAATAGTGAGCGCAGCTCTGGAGTATAATACAGGATAAGTAATGTAATGTATGTACACAGTGACTGCACCAGCAGAATAGTGAGCGCAGCTCTGGAGTATAATACAGGATAAGTAATGTAATGTATGTACACAGTGACTGCACCAGCAGAATAGTGAGCGCAGCTCTGGAGTATAATACAGGATAAGTAATGTAATGTATGTACACAGTGACTGTACCAGCAGAATAGTGAGCGCAGCTCTGGAGTATAATACAGGATAAGTAATGTAATGTATGTACACAGTGACTGCACCAGCAGAATAGTGAGCGCAGCTCTGGAGTATAATACAGGATAAGTAATGTAATGTATGTACACAGTGACTGTACCAGCAGAATAGTGAGCGCAGCTCTGGAGTATAATACAGGATAAGTAATGTAATGTATGTACACAGTGACTGCACCAGCAGAATAGTGAGCGCAGCTCTGGAGTATAATACAGGATAAGTAATGTAATGTATGTACACAGTGACTGTACCAGCAGAATAGTGAGCGCAGCTCTGGAGTATAATACAGGATAAGTAATGTAATGTATGTACACAGTGACTGCACCAGCAGAATAGTGAGCGCAGCTCTGGAGTATAATACAGGATAAGTAATGTAATGTATGTACACAGTGACTGCACCAGCAGAATAGTGAGCGCAGCTCTGGAGTATAATACAGGATAAGTAATGTAATGTATGTCCGCAGTGACTGTACCAGCAGAATAGTGAGCGTAGCTCTGGAGTATAATACAGGATAAGTGATGTAATGTATGTACACAGTGACTGCAGCTCTGGGGTATAATACAGGATAAGTAATGTAATGTATGTACACAGTGACTGTACCAGCAGAATAGTGAGCGCAGCTCTGGAGTATAATACAGGATAAGTAATGTAATGTATGTACACAGTGACTGCACCAGCAGAATAGTGAGCGCAGCTCTGGAGTATAATACAGGATAAGTAATGTAATGTATGTACACAGTGACTGTACCAGCAGAATAGTGAGCGCAGCTCTAGAGTAAAATTTAGTTATAACACAATGAAGAAATAGAATTTTACAATCTGAGTACATTTTTGAACTCTTTAACTATGAGAAGTGTACAGTCTCACTAGTTGTGTCCACTTGTATATTCAGCAGTATATATAATGTATTCATATCCTCAGTATTAAGCACACATACCATGGCGATCATATAACGTTCTGTTTACTCTCCATTCTCCAGCCATGATGACCAAAACACAAGGAATTATTGAATTTCTTAATTAAATCGAGACTCTATAAGTCGGCCTCAGTAACAGGGTAATGCAGTGATTCAACACAGGAAACCTCTCTCCTACCCCGCTAAGTGAATTACCCCTCCATGTGCCAGACAGAGCCCGGGCCTAATCCTATTAATGTCATCATTTGCAGCCGCTCCTCATTGCTAATTATAGAATGGACAGAGACTTCCCCCTCCATGAGTCCTGAACCTAATAAGCCTCATCTGGAGACCAAATCACATTATGTCCGGCCAGAGGGGAATCAAACCCTGTGTAGCTGCCAATCACATCCCCCTCCCCCACGTTGTGCTGGCGTTACCATGTAATTGGGTCCATCATGGGCGGCTGCTGGTGTCATGGCCTACAATATAGTCTAATGGCTTGTAAATTGTTTTATAATTAAAAATATGAAGGAAAAAAAGATATTTCTGGACACGGAAACTTGCCAACACTCAGGAAAATACTTGTAAAGTGGGAAACCTCCCAAACTCAGAGAAGAGCAGGCAAGTATGGCAGCTGTCCTATCTCTGCATAGTATGGTGGCTGCCCTGTCTCTGCATAGTATGGCGGCTGTCCTATCTCTGCATAGTATGGCGGCTGTCCTGTCTCTGCATAGTATGGCGGCTGTCCTGTCTCTGCATAGTATGGCGGCTGTCCTGTCTCTGCATAGTATGGCGGCTGTCCTGCACCTGCATAGTATGGCGGCTGTCCTGTCTCTGCATAGTATGGCGGCTGTCCTGTCTCTGCATAGTATGGCGGCTGTCCTGTCTCTGCATAGTATGGCGGCTGTCCTGTCTCTGCATAGTATGGCGGCTGTCCTGTCTCTGAATAGTATGGCGGCTGTCCTGTCTCTGCATAGTATGGCGGCTGTCCTGTCTCTGCATAGTATGGCAGCTGTCCTGTCTCTGAATAGTATGGCGGCTGTCCTGTCTCTGCATAGTATGGCGGCTGTCCTATCTCTGCATAGTATGGCGGCTGTCCTGTCTCTGCATAGTATGGCGGCTGTCCTGCACCTGCATAGTATGGCGGCTGTCCTGTCTCTGCATAGTATGGCGGCTGTCCTGTCTCTGCATAGTATGGCGGCTGTCCTGTCTCTGCATAGTATGGCGGCTGTCCTGTCTCTGCATAGTATGGCGGCTGTCCTGTCTCTGCATAGTATGGCGGCTGTCCTGTCTCTGCATAGTATGGCGGCTGTCCTGCCCCTGTATAGTATGGCGGCTGTCCTGTCTCTGCATAGTATGGCGGCTGTCCTGTCTCTGCATAGTATGGCGGCTGTCCTGCCCCTGTATAGTATGGCGGCTGTCCTGTCTCTGCATAGTATGGCGGCTGTCCTGTCTCTGCATAGTATGGCGGCTGTCCTGTCTCTGCATAGTATGGCGGCTGTCCTGTCTCTGCATAGTATGGCGGCTGTCCTGTCTCTGCATAGTATGGCGGCTGTCCTGCACCTGCATAGTATGGTGGCTGTCCTGCCCCTGCATAGTATGGCGGCTGTCCTGTCTCTGCATAGTATGGCGGCTGTCCTGCCCCTGTATAGTATGGCGGCTGTCCTGCACCTGCATAGTATGGTGGCTGTCCTGCCCCTGCATAGTATGGCGGCTGTCCTGCACCTGCATAGTATGGCGGCTGTCCTGTCTCTGCATAGTATGGCGGATGTCCTGCACCTGCATAGTATGGCGGCTGTCCTGTCTCTGCATAGTATGGCGGCTGTCCTGCCTCTGCATAGTATGGCGGCTGTCCTGTCTCTGCATAGTATGGTGGCTGTCCTGCACCTGCATAGTATGGCGGCTGTCCTGCCCCTGCATAGTATGGCGGCTGTCCTGCCTCTGCATAGTATGGCGGCTGTCCTGCCCCTGCATAGTATGGCGGCTGTACTGCACCTGCATAGTATGGTGGCTGTCCTGCCGCTGCATAGTATGGTGGCTGCCCTGCCTCTGCATAGTATGGCGGCTGTCCTGCACCTGCATAGTATGGTGGCTGTCCTGCCCCTGCATAGTATGGCGGCTGTCCTGCACCTGCATAGTATGGTGGCTGCCCTGCCTCTGCATAGTATGGCGGCTGTCCTGCACCTGCATAGTATGGCGGCTGTCCTGCACCTGCATAGTATGGCGGCTGTCCTACCTCTGCATAGTATGGCGGCTGTCCTGCCCCTGCATAGTATGGCGGCTGTCCTGCCCCTGCATAGTATGGCGGCTGTACTGCACCTGCATAGTATGGCGGCTGCCCTGCCTCTGCATAGTATGGTGGCTGTCCTGCCTCTGCATAGTATGTTGGCTGCCCTGCCTCTGCATAGTATGGCGGCTGCCCTGCCCATGCATAGTATGGCGGCTGTCCTGCCTCTGCATAGTATGGCGGCTGTCCTGTCTCTGCATAGTATGGCGGCTGTCCTGTCTCTGCATAGTATGTTGGCTGCCCTGCCTCTGCATAGTATGGCGGCTGTCCTGCCCCTGCATAGTATGGCGGCTGTCCTGCACCTGCATAGTATGGTGGCTGTCCTGTCTCTGCATAGTATGGCGGCTGCCCTGCCTCTGCATAGTATGGCGGCTGTCCTGTCTCTGCATAGTATGGCGGCTGCCCTGCCCCTGCATAGTATGTTGGCTGTCCTGCCTCTGCATAGTATGGCGGCTGTCCTGCACCTGCATAGTATGGCGGCTGTCCTGCCTCTGCATAGTATGGCGGCTGTCCTGTCTCTGCATAGTATGGCGGCTGTCCTGTCTCTGCATAGTATGGCGGCTGTCCTGTCTCTGCATAGTATGGCGGCTGCCCTGCCCCTGCATAGTATGTTGGCTGTCCTGCCTCTGCATAGTATGGCGGCTGTCCTGCACCTGCATAGTATGGCGGCTGTCCTGCCTCTGCATAGTATGGCGGCTGTCCTGTCTCTGCATAGTATGGTGGCTGTCCTGCCTCTGCATAGTATGGCGGCTGCCCTGCCCCTGCATAGTATGTTGGCTGTCCTGCCTCTGCATAGTATGGCGGCTGTCCTGCACCTGCATAGTATGTTGGCTGTCCTGCCTCTGCATAGTATGGCGGCTGTCCTGCCCCTGCATAGTATGGCGGCTGTCCTGCACCTGCATAGTATGGCGGCTGTCCTGCCTCTGCATAGTATGGTGGCTGTCCTGCCTCTGCATAGTATGGCGGCTGCCCTGCCCCTGCATAGTATGGCGGCTGCCCTGCCCCTGCATAGTATGGCGGCTGTCCTGTCTCTGCATAGTATGGCGGCTGCCCTGCCCCTGCATAGTATGGCGGCTGCCCTGCCCCTGCATAGTATGGCGGCTGTCCTGCCTCTGCATAGTATGGTGGCTGCCCTGCCTCTGCATAGTATGGCGGCTGTCCTGCCCCTGCATAGTATGGCGGCTGTCCTGCCCCTGCATAGTATGGCGGCTGTCCTGCACCTGCATAGTATGGTGACTGTCCTGCCTCTGCATAGTATGGCGGCTGTCCTGCCTCTGCATAGTATGGCGGCTGCCCTGCCCCTGCATAGTATGGCGGCTGTCCTGCCCCTGCATAGTATGGCGGCTGTCCTGCACCTGCATAGTATGGTGGCTGTCCTGCCTCTGCATAGTATGGCGGCTGTCCTGTCTCTGCATAGTATGGTGGCTGCCCTGCCCCTGCATAGTATGGTGGCTGTCCTGCCCCTGCATAGTATGGCGGCTGTCCTGCACCTGCATAGTATGGTGGCTGTCCTGCACCTGCATAGTATGGCGGCTGTCCTGCCTCTGCATAGTATGGCGGCTGTCCTGCCCCTGCATAGTATGGCGGCTGTCCTGCCCCTGCATAGTATGGCGGCTGTACTGCATCTGCATAGTATGGCGGCTGTCCTGCCCCTGCATAGTATGGCGGCTGTCCTGTCTCTGCATAGTATGGCGGCTGTCCTGCCTCTGCATAGTATGTTGGCTGCCCTGCCTCTGCATAGTATGTTGGCTGCCCTGCCTCTGCATAGTATGGCGGCTGCCCTGCCCATGCATAGTATGGTGGCTGTCCTGTCTCTGCATAGTATGGCGGCTGTCCTGCCTCTGCATAGTATGGCGGCTGTCCTGTCTCTGCATAGTATGGCGGCTGTCCTGCCTCTGCATAGTATGGCGGCTGTCCTGCACCTGCATAGTATGGCGGCTGTCCTGCACCTGCATAGTATGGTGGCTGTCCTGCCTCTGCATAGTATGGCGGCTGTCCTGCCTCTGCATAGTATGGCGGCTGTCCTGTCTCTGCATAGTATGTTGGCTGCCCTGCCTCTGCATAGTATGGCGGCTGTCCTGCCCCTGCATAGTATGGCGGCTGTCCTGCACCTGCATAGTATGGTGGCTGTCCTGCCTCTGCATAGTATGGCGGCTGCCCTGCCCCTGCATAGTATGGCGGCTGTCCTGCACCTGCATAGTATGGCGGCTGCCCTGCCTCTGCATAGTATGGCGGCTGTCCTGTCTCTGCATAGTATGGCGGCTGCCCTGCCCCTGCATAGTATGTTGGCTGTCCTGCCCCTGCATAGTATGGCGGCTGTCCTGCACCTGCATAGTATGGTGGCTGTCCTGCCTCTGCATAGTATGGCGGCTGCCCTGCCCCTGCATAGTATGGCGGCTGCCCTGCCCCTGCATAGTATGGCGGCTGTCCTGTCTCTGCATAGTATGGTGGCTGTCCTGCCCCTGCATAGTATGGCGGCTGTCCTGCACCTGCATAGTATGGTGACTGTCCTGCCTCTGCATAGTATGGCGGCTGTCCTGTCTCTGCATAGTATGGCGGCTGTCCTGCCTCTGCATAGTATGGCGGCTGCCCTGCCTCTGCATAGTATGGTGGCTGCCCTGCCTCTGCATAGTATGGTGGCTGTCCTGCCTCTGCATAGTATGGCGGCTGCCCTGCCCCTGCATAGTATGTTGGCTGCCCTTCCCCTGCATAGTATGGCGGCTGTCCTGCACCTGCATAGTATGGCGGCTGTCCTGTCTCTGCATAGTATGGTGGCTGCCCTGCCCCTGCATAGTATGGCGGCTGTCCTGCACCTGCATAGTATGGCGGCTGTCCTGTCTCTGCATAGTATGGTGGCTGCCCTGCCCCTGTATAGTATGGCGGCTGTCCTGCCTCTGCATAGTATGGCGGCTGTACTGCACCTGCATAGTATGGCGGCTGTCCTGCCTCTGCATAGTATGGCGGCTGTCCTGCCCCTGCATAGTATGGCGGCTGCCCTGCACCTGCATAGTATGGTGGCTGTCCTGCCTCTGCATAGTATGGTGGCTGTCCTGCCCCTGCATAGTATGGCGGCTGTCCTGCCTCTGCATAGTATGGCGGCTGTCCTGCCCCTGCATAGTATGGCGGCTGTCCTGCCCCTGCATAGTATGGCGGCTGTCCTGCCTCTGCATAGTATGGCGGCTGCCCTGCACCTGCATAGTATGGTGGCTGTCCTGCCGCTGCATAGTATGGCGGCTGCCCTGTCTCTGCATAGTATGGCGGCTGTCCTGCCTCTGCATAGTATGGCGGCTGTCCTGTCTCTGCATAGTATGGCGGCTGTCCTGCCCCTGCATAGTATGGTGGCTGCCCTGCCTCTGCATAGTATGGCGGCTGTCCTGTCTCTGCATTGTATGGTGGCTGCCCTGCCTCTGCATAGTATGGTGGCTGTCCTGCCTCTGCATAGTATGGCGGCTGTCCTGTCTCTGCATAGTATGGCAGCTGTCCTGCCCCTGTATAGTATGGCAGCTGTCCTGCCCCTGTATAGTATGGCGGCTGTCCTGCCTCTGCATAGTATGGCGGCTGTACTGCACCTGCATAGTATGGCGGCTGTCCTGCCCCTGCATAGTATGGCGGCTGTCCTGCCTCTGCATAGTATGGTGGCTGCCCTGCCTCTGCATAGTATGGCGGCTGTCCTGTCTCTGCATTGTATGGTGGCTGCCCTGCCTCTGCATAGTATGGCAGCTGTCCTGCCCCTGTATAGTATGGCGGCTGTACTGCACCTGCATAGTATGGCGGCTGTCCTGCCCCTGCATAGTATGGCGGCTGTCCTGCACCTGCATAGTATGGCGGCTGTCCTGCACCTGCATAGTATGGCGGCTGTCCTGTCTCTGCATAGTATGGCGGCTGCCCTGCACCTGCATAGTATGGCGGCTGTCCTGCCTCTGCATAGTATGGCGGCTGTCCTGCCCCTGCATAGTATGGCGGCTGTCCTGCCTCTGCATAGTATGGCGGCTGCCCTGCACCTGCATAGTATGGTGGCTGTCCTGCCGCTGCATAGTATGGCAGCTGCCCTGTCTCTGCATAGTATGGCGGCTGTCCTGCCTCTGCATAGTATGGCAGCTGTCCTGCACCTGCATAGTATGTTGGCTGCCCTGCCTCTGCATAGTATGGCGGCTGTCCTGTCTCTGCATTGTATGGTGGCTGCCCTGCCTCTGCATAGTATGGCGGCTGTCCTGTCTCTGCATAGTATGGCGGCTGCCCTGCCTCTGCATAGTATGGTGGCTGTCCTGTCTCTGCATAGTATGGCGGCTGCCCTGCCTCTGCATAGTATGGCGGCTGTCCTGTCTCTGCATAGTATGGTGGCTGCCCTGCCTCTGCATAGTATGGCGGCTGTCCTGTCTCTGCATAGTATGGCTGCTGCCCTGCCTCTGCATAGTATGGCAGCTGTCCTGTCTCTGCATAGTATGGCGGCTGCCCTGCCTCTGCATAGTATGGTGGCTGTCCTGCCTCTGCATAGTATGGCGGCTGTCCTGTCTCTGCATAGTATGGCGGCTGTCCTGTCTCTGCATAGTATGGCGGCTGTCCTGCCCCTGTATAGTATGGCGGCTGTCCTGTCTCTGCATAGTATGGCGGCTGTCCTGCCTCTGCATAGTATGGCGGCTGTCCTGCCTCTGCATAGTATGGCGGCTGTACTGCACCTGCATAGTATGGCGGCTGTCCTGCCCCTGCATAGTATGGCGGCTGTCCTGCCTCTGCATAGTATGGTGGCTGCCCTGCCTCTGCATAGTATGGCGGCTGTCCTGTCTCTGCATAGTATGGCGGCTGTCCTGTCTCTGCATAGTATGGCAGCTGTCCTGCCCCTGTATAGTATGGCGGCTGTACTGCACCTGCATAGTATGGCGGCTGTCCTGCCCCTGCATAGTATGGCGGCTGTCCTGCACCTGCATAGTATGGTGGCTGTCCTGTCTCTGCATAGTATGGCGGCTGTCCTGCCTCTGCATAGTATGGCGGCTGTCCTGCACCTGCATAGTATGGTGGCTGTCCTGTCTCTGCATAGTATGGCGGCTGTCCTGCACCTGCATAGTATGGCGGCTGTCCTGCACCTGCATAGTATGGCGGCTGTCCTGCCTCTGCATAGTATGGCGGCTGCCCTGCCTCTGCATAGTATGGCGGCTGTCCTGTCTCTGCATAGTATGGCGGCTGTCCTGTCTCTGCATAGTATGGCAGCTGTCCTGCCCCTGTATAGTATGGCGGCTGTACTGCACCTGCATAGTATGGCGGCTGTCCTGCCCCTGCATAGTATGGCGGCTGTCCTGCACCTGCATAGTATGGCGGCTGTCCTGCACCTGCATAGTATGGTGGCTGTCCTGTCTCTGCATAGTATGGCGGCTGTCCTGCACCTGCATAGTATGGCGGCTGTCCTGCACCTGCATAGTATGGCGGCTGTCCTGCCCCTGTAGTCTTCTGTTTATGGCCAGGTCTGGTCTGGGGTCTGTATTAGTTTAGGGGTCTGGTCTGGGGTCTGTATTAGTGTAGGGCTCTGGTCTGGGGTCTGTATTAGTTTAGGGGTCTGGTCTGGGGTCTGTATTAGTTTAGGGGTCTGGTCTGGGGTCTGTATTAGTTTAGGGGTCTGGTCTGGGGTCTGTATTAGTTTAGGGGTCTGGTCTGCGGTCTCTATTAATTTAGGGGTCTGGTCTGCGGTCTCTATTAGTTTAGGGGTCTGGTCTGGGGTCTGTATTAGTTTAGGGGTCTGGTCTGGGGTCTGTATTAGTTTAGGGGTCTGGTCTGGGGTCTGGGTTAGTTTAGAGGTCTGGTCTGGGGTCTGGGTTAGTTTAGAAATCTGGTCTGAGGTCTGGATTAGTTTAGGGGTCTGGTCTGGGGTCTGTATTAGTTTAGGGGTCTGGTCTGGGGTCTGTATTAGTTTAGGGGTCTGGTCTGGGGTCTGTATTAGTTTAGAGGTCTGGTCTGGGGTCTGTATTAGTTTAGGGCTCTGGTCTGGGGTCTGTATTAGTTTAGGGGTCTGGTCTGGGGTCTGTATTAGTTTAGGGGTCTGTTCTGGGGTCTGGATTAGTTTTGGGGTCTGCTCTGAGGTCTTTATTAGTTTAGGGGTCTGGTCTTGGATCTCTATTCGTTTAGGGATCTATATTAGTTTTGGGTGGTCATATCTAGTTGTCTTTCCTTGTTCAGGGTTTTGGGGTCTTTACTCACATGCAGACCCCGTGGGGTTTATTAGCATACTGTGCTCCGCTGTGCTCGTGTCTCAGCTCTTCGAGGGTTAATATTGTCGGCTTCTGTCCTGGATGTTCGGAGACATTACTCTTTATAATTCATGGAGATTGGTTCTATGGAGTAAGGGATGTAATTCCCATAAATTGAGTTATTGACTAGATAGTCGCCCTGTAAATTTTTGGAGTGAGTCACCTCATGGACCGAGGCCGCGGGAGATTCCACCTTCCTGTTTTATTTAATGAGACGATGATAATGGGAAGAGCTTTATTTATACAGCGAGACGATAAAAGCAGAAATGGAAAGAGAAGAAGCTCAGATATAAAACAATAGAACCCTTATGGCCGAAAGAGGTTTTAAAGGGGAACTCCACTTTTCACTTTTGATAGGTCAGACCTACATTAGATCTGATATTGAGTCTCATTATAAATTCTTTTCCTTGTATTGGTGCTTCGATACTTTGTTTTTAATACTACAATCACATCCGGAGCTGTATTCACAATTCTGCTGAGTCAGCACAATGGGGACCAAGTCATACCCGGCCCATGAGAGACGTGGTCGAGGAGGGTATAAGGGGTTACGATATTTCGGCACCTTCCTTGGGCCTCCAATTATGAGGTTTGAAGAGACCATGGAGTATAATAAGGATTTCTTGGTGGTAAACCCAAAATTTTTGGAATATTTGTAACGTTACTGGCCGGGTGATATGATTGGGATCAGGACAATGGGCGGAATTTATTTACTGGAGATTCTTACACCAGTCTTAATGGATGTTCCCAACTGGTCAGAATGGCTGAATTGGTCGGAGCTCGTTAATTTGGGCCAGTCGTTCTACATTCTCGGCTATGTCTGGTTCTTGGCCACCTATGAGATCCGGCCGCTCTCCATAGCACTAGATGAAACCATAATATCATTCTTACACTTTTACTAACTTCCTAAACTAAATTTGGGCTGAATCCAAAACCGGAAAGTTAAAAGTTACAACTCGGAGCATTAATAACCCGGCGGTGCGAGCCCGGCTACTCCTGCCAGCCGCCGGCGAATTTCCATTTTAATGAGAAGACATTTCAATAATTTTGTGATTTGTTCTCCGCTCTTAATTACCCAATTTTAGAACAATTACAAAGCAATAGGCAAACTTTGATTTAACCATTATGTGTCGCGCCTGGGAGAAGCCACGGCCGGCGGCGATCACGAGCGAGAGAAGATGCAATAAGAAGCCAACTCTCCCAATGGACACTTTATCGATGTAGACCACCGAGATCTACACAAGGGTGGGCCCTATAGAAAGACTAAAACGTGTGACAGAAGTCAATCCATGGTACAGTGCCCATTATTACATCACTCCTAACAATTGGTGATGTCATAGCTTATCTCTTCCCCCTCCCTGCACCGAGCATGTCTACAAACCTGAAAATACGTCTATGTGACTGCCATAGCTGCCGGATCTCTGCTGTTTAATATAGCAAAGACCCAGCGCCAATGTCCGTGTTCAATGCTCCTACCAAAATTGGCAGCGCCCATGTGCAGCCGGGAAAATGGCGCCTCACAATAACTTTTGGTAGAATCACCAACACCCAGAACGAAATCCTATTAACGGCTCCCTGGCTTGTCTGGCAGTCATTTGGCATGCAAAGGACAGTATTTTGCAATGCATTGGCACTCCTGAAGGTGCAACTAAATCAGCTTCCAATATAGACCATATCTGACCAAGCTTCCATCCCAGACTCTTCTTCCGGCTTGACATCAGCTTTGCTCTTTTGGTTACATTAAAAATTTTCGGACACAAAATATCTCTGAAATGCCCAAATTCAAGTGTAAGTTCTAGAATTAGGCTGAAAATAAGGGAAGCGAGTCCAGACCCTGAACCTAACCCGTACCGTAATGATGTGGCCTTCCTCTACGGTGTAGATGTGTAGAGTAAGGGCTTTAAGTTCTTTTTCTGTTTTTGAATGTTTTTGGAATTGTTGAATCATTTTTATCTTATTTCAGATATTGTTACTCATTTTATAGTCTGGAGTCTATTCGGTATTTCCAGGACTAGAATAGACAACCTATCTATTGGAGATCTGTGGTGGTTATCACAGCCCGATTCCATTGAAGTGGGTGCAATACCAAGCACAGCCACCATACAATGTAAGGCACTGTGCTCAATAAGTAGTGAAGAGGGTGCAACCAATCGGTGATAGTCCGGGGGCCCGGGGACTTCTGCCACACTTTCATTGGTGACCTATCCTACAGATAAGTCATCAATTAACATCCACAGCCAGGTCCTGGTGCAGAGAGGCCTAAGGCCGTTGGACATGCTTGGAGGGGCCCGGTTACACATTGTGTATTAGTGTTGAGGAGCTTTATGTTATTTTTCTGTTTAGTATTGTATCTCCCCTCCTTAGCATATCACTATGAGGAGGAGACAATGTCCTCGCCATGCTCGGGTCATAAGTGCTGACAAAACCGCGTACAGGGACAGTCGCCGAGATCGATGCCACTCAGATTTCATCTTATGACCAAATGGAGAGCTGAAATGGCCCATGATGCTTATCTCCAATGTCTGTGGTGTTATCTTACCTGTCATACATCATAGTGAACCTTGATTGACACGTCTAGTCACTGCTGATAATCCAGAGACATCAGGGTCAAATCTAGAAGAGAGATGGAGAGAGGGCCAGGATTTGGTTATCCTTGGGGTGAAGGCTCATTCATGGTGATTGACGTCCATTAGGTTGTGTTTTCATGGAATGATTTCACCATGGCCCCTCTGTACCTAAAATTGGCCATGGGGCAAATACTTAGAGGAGAAGTCTCTAGTTTTGGGTAGACAAAATGGAGGAAACTCAACTCACTCATGGTAAGTTGGATGACAATTTGCAAAGTTTTGCGAAGACAATTTGCAAATTTTACAAATTTGACAATTTGAAAATTTGCAAAGACAATTTGCAAAATTTGTCAAAAAATTGGAGTCATTGGACACCTCAGGTGCAAGTTTTTGGCATATGCCACAGCTGGAACATGAGTTTTTACCCTTCACAACCTGTTCCGATCTTAGAGGGGTTATATGGGACTTAGGATGGGTCACGAATATATGATCAGTGGTGATCTGAAACCCGGACCCCCTTAGATCGGCTAGTTGAAGAGCCAACTAGTGTGGTGGGCACCTCCCCATGCCGATGGCGTCCTGTTCATCAGTCACATGGTACAGCAACAGCTTGGTCCCAATGGGGTTGAATTGCAATACAAAGCACAGACACTATACAATTTGGTTGGTATTCAGAGCTTGGTGGGGCACATTGACATCATGACATGTATCCGCCTTATGGTGACCATTGTGGCCCAATCACAGTCATCAGAGGCGACCAGGGACTAAAGGGAGTCAAAAGACATTTGGGAAATGTCAACATATCCTGAGCCTCCATTGAAGACCTCATAGTATAATAATGATCCAAGGGTGGACAACCTCAAAAAATTCAGATGATGCAAATTTTTACAAAATTTGTACCAAACCAGTTCTCTCATTTCTACTGTATACCATAACATAGTCACAAACAGTACGGTGCAGACACACACACAATTTTTGGTTCCGTGATTTGCTATTGTGTGCCCGCCATCGCCCCGGCCCATCATGATCATTTTTCTTGTTCTCGATGCACACAGAGGACAGACCATCTGTAGAGTCTAATAGGTTTTTACAGACTCTTCCCATAAGAAATAGGCCCTCGAGACAAGAGCCAAAGTCACCTCCAAATGTGATAGTACCAGATCCGGGGCCCACCAGGGACTCTTCTACTACTCCGATGGCCCAGTCCGACCTACTAAGACCAAAAAGTTTCTTCTCAGTTTAATTATCAGATGTTCCCTCCATTCATCACTTGTCGAACTTCAAAGTAAAAGAAAGAAAAGGAACTTTTCTAAAACTGGACCAAACCATCAAGAAAATGACAATGTGGGACGACAAGAGGCCCATTAGGCGATAATAGGATTTCATATAATATAAGGAGTCATCCGTCACCCTGTCTGCAGATGTCGTGAAGCGCCCTGATGGATTGGCCGCTCTCTCCCTTCACCGGATAAAAATGGGAAACAAATGAAGCAAAAAACAAGGGGATTAATAGGACCCGGCCTCGGATGGTCATCAGCCGAAGTCATGAAGAATTTAAGATTCTCGATTTGTCTTCTTAAAGAGCCCACTAAAAATTTTACAGAAAAAAATTGTATGGTAAGATAATGAAGACGAAAAATTCTATGAGAAAAAAACGTGAGAACAGAAATTACATAATAAGAAAAAAAAAATGAATAGGGTTGTCCGGCCCCAAATTGGTCTTTCATACCTATCGATAGACCCCTCACAGATCAGCTGTTCCAGCAGTCTCTGGGTACTGGAAGCTGCTAATGGATGTTCAGCGAGTGCTGCACCGGTACTGTTACTTAACGCAGGCACCATCCTTCCACTAGCAGCTTTCCGGAAGTTACTGGGGTGATATGCTGGTTCTGGTGACAGTAACCTATCTATCTGCAGGGCTGGGGTGATATGCTGGTTCTGGTGACAGTAACCTATCTATCTGCAGGGCTGGGGTGATATGCTGGTTCTGGTGACAGTAACCTATCTATCTGCAGGGCTGGGGTGATATGCTGGTTCTGGTGACACTAACCTATCTATCTGCAGGGCTGGGGTGATATGCTGGGTCTGGAGACAGTAACCTATCTATCTGCAGGGCTGGGGTGACATACTGGGTCTGGTGACACTAACCTATCTATCTGCAGGGCTGAGGTGATATGCTGGGTCTGGTGACAATAACCTATCTATCTGCAGGGCTGGGGTGATATGCTGGGTCTGGTGACACTAACCTATCTATCTGCAGGGCTGAGGTGATATGCTGCTTCTGGTGACAGTAACCTATCTATCTGCAGGGCTGGGGTGATATGCTGGTTCTGGTGACACTAACCTATCTATCTGCAGGGCTGAGGTGATATGCTGCTTCTGGTGACAGTAACCTATCTATCTGCAGGGCTGGGGTGATATGCTGGTTCTGGTGACACTAACCTATCTATCTGCAGGGCTGGGGTGATATGCTGGTTCTGGTGACACTAACCTATCTATCTGCAGGGCTGGGGTGATATGCTGGCTCTGGTGACAGTAACCTATCTATCTGCAGGGCTGGAGTGATATGCTGGTTCTGGTGACACTAACCTATCTATCTGCAGGGCTGGGGTGATATGCTGGGTCTGGAGACAGTTACCTATCTATCTGTAGGACTGGGGTGATATGCTGGGTCTGGAGACAGTAACCTATCTATCTGCAGGGCTGGGATGATATGCTGGTGCTGGTGACAGTAACCTATCTATATGCAGGGCGGGGTGACATACTGGGTCTGGTGACACTAACCTATCTATCTGCAGGGCTGAGGTGATATACTGGGTCTGGTGACAATAACCTATCTATCTGCAGGGCTGCGGTGATATGCTGGGTCTGGTGACACTAACCTATCTATCTGCAGGGCTGAGGTGATATGTTGCTTCTGGTGACAGTAACCTATCTATCTGCAGGGCTGGGGTGATATGCTGGTTCTGGTGACACTAACCTATCTATCTGCAGGGCTGAGGTGATATGCTGCTTCTGGTGACAGTAACCTATCTATCTAGAGGGCTGGGGTGATATACTGGTTCTGGTGACAGTAACCTATCTATCTGCAGGGCTGGGGTGATATGCTGGTTCTGGTGACACTAACCTATCTATCTGCAGGGCTGGGGTGATATGCTGGCTCTGGTGACAGTAACCTATCTATCTGCAGGGCTGGGGTGATATACTGGTTCTGGTGACAGTAACCTATCTATCTGCAGGGCTGGGGTGATATGCTGGGTCTGGTGACAGTAGCCTATCTATCTGCAGGGCTGGGGTGATATGCTGGGTCTGGTGACACTAACCTATCTACCTGCAGGGCTGGGGTGATATGCTGGGTCTGGTGACAGTAACCTATCTATCTGCAGGGCTGCGGTGATATGCTGGTTCTGGTGACAGTAACCTATCTATCTGCAGGGCTGGAGTGATATGCTGGTTCTGGTGACAGTAACCTATCTATCTGCAGGACTGGGGTGATATGCTGGTTCAGGTGACAGTAACCTATCTATCTGCAGGGCTGGGGTGATATACTGGTTCTGGTGACAGTAACCTATCTATCTGCAGGGCTGGGGTGATATGCTGGGTCTGGTGACAGTAACCTATCTATCTGCAGGGCTGGGGTGATATGCTGGTTCTGGTGACAGTAACCTATCTATCTGCAGGGCTGGAGTGATATGCTGGTTCTGGTGACAGTAACCTATCTATCCGCAGGACTGGGGTGATATGCTGGTTCAGGTGACAGTAACCTATCTATCTGCAGGGCTGGGGTGATATGCTGGTTCTGGTGACAGTAACATATCTATCTGCAGGGCTGGGGTGATATGCTGGTTCTGGTGACAGTAACCTATCTATCTGTAGGGCTGGGGTGATATGCTGGTTCTGGTGACAGTAACCTATCTATCTGCAGGGCTGGAGTGATATGCTGGTTCTGGTGACAGAAACCTATCTATCTGCAGGGCTGGGGTGATATGCTGGCTCTGGTGACAGTAACATATCTATCTGCAGGGCTGGGGTGATATGCTGGTTCTGGTGACAGTAACCTATCTATCTGCAGGGCTGGGGTGATATGCTGGCTCTGGTGACAGTAACCTATCTATCTGCAGGGCTGGGGTGATATGCTGGGTCTGGTGACACTAACCTATCTACCTGCAGGGCTGGGGTGATATGCTGGTTCTGGTGACAGTAACCTATCTATCTGCAGGGCTGGGGTGATATGCTGGTTCTGGTGACAGTAACCTATCTATCTGCAGGGCTGGAGTGATATGCTGGTTCTGGTGACAGTAACCTATCTATCTGCAGGACTGGGGTGATATGCTGGTTCAGGTGACAGTAACCTATCTATCTGCAGGGCTGGGGTGATATGCTGGCTCTGGTGACAGTAACATATCTATCTGCAGGGCTGGGGTGATATGCTGGTTCTGGTGACAGTAACCTATCTATCTGCAGGGCTGGGGTGATATGCTGGTTCTGGTGACAGTAACCTATCTATCTTTAGGGCTGGAGTGATATGCTGGTTCTGGTGACAGAAACCTATCTATCTGCAGGGCTGGGGTGATATGCTGGCTCTGGTGACAGTAACATATCTATCTGCAGGGCTGGGGTGATATGCTGGTTCTGGTGACAGTAACCTATCTATCTGCAGGGCTGGGGTGATATGCTGGTTCTGGTGACAGTAACCTATCTACCTGCAGGGCTGGGGTGATATGCTGGCTCTGGTGACAGTAACCTATCTATCTGCAGGACTGGAGTGATATGCTGGTTCTGGTGACAGTAACCTATCTATCTGCAGAGCTGGGGTGATATGCTGGTTCTGGTGACAGTAACCTATCTATCTGCAGGGCTGGGGTGATATGCTGGCTCTGGTGACGGTAACCTATCTATCTGCAGGGCTGGGGTGATATGCTGGATCTGGTGACAGTAACCTATCTATCTGCATGGCTGGGGTGATATGCTGGGTCTGGTGACAGTAGCCTATCTATCTGCAGGGCTGGGGTGATATGCTGGTTCTGGTGTCAGTAACCTATCTATCTGCAGGGCTGGGGTGATATGCTGGGCCTGGTGACACTAACCTATCTATCTGCAGGGCTGGGGTGATATGCTGGGTCTGGTGACAGTAGCCTATCTATCTGCAGGGCTGGGGTGATATGCTGGGTCTGGTGACAGTAACCTATCTACCTGCAGGGCTGCGGTGATATGCTGGGTCTGGTGACAGTAACCTATCTATCTGTAGGGCTGGGGTGATATGCTGGTTCTGGTGACAGTACCTAATTATCTGCAGGGCTGGGGTGATATGCTGGTTCTGGTGACAGTAACCTATCTATCTGCAGGGCTGGGGTGATATGCTGGGTCTGGTGACAGTAGCCTATCTATCTGCAGGGCTGGGGTGATATGCTGGGTCTGGTGACAGTAACCTATCTATCTGTAGGGCTGGGGTGATATGCTGGTTCTGGTGACAGTAACCTAATTATCTGCAGGGCTGGGGTGATATGCTGGTTCTGGTGACAGTAACCTATCTATCTGCAGGGCTGGGGTGATATGCTGGGTCTGGTGACAGTAGCCTATCTATCTGCAGGGCTGAGGTGATATGCTGGTTCTGGTGACAGTAACCTATCTATCTGCAGGGCTGGGGTGATATGCTGGTTCTGGTGACACTAACCTATCTATCTGCAGGGCTGGGGTGATATGCTGGTTCTGGTGACACTAACCTATCTATCTGTAGGGCTGGGGTGATATGCTGGTTCTGGTGACAGTAACATATCTACCTGCAGGGCTGGGGTGATATGCTGGGTCTGGTGACAGTAACCTATCTATCTGTAGGGCTGGGGTGATATGCTGGTTCTGGTGACAGTAACATATCTACCTGCAGGGCTGGGGTGATATGCTGGGTCTGGTGACAGTAACCTATCTATCTGCAGGGCTGGGGTGATATGCTGGTTCAGTTGACAGTAACCTATCTATCTGCAGGGCTGGGGTGATATGCTGGGTCTGGTGACAGTAGCCTATCTATCTGCAGGGCTGAGGTGATATGCTGGTTCTGGTGACAGTAACCTATCTATCTGCAGGGCTGGGGTGATATGCTGGTTCTGGTGACAGTAACCTATCTATCTGCAGGGCTGGGGTGATATGCTGGTTCTGGTGACAGTTACCTATCTATCTGCAGGGCTGGAGTGATATGCTGGTTCTGGTGACAGAAACCTATCTATCTGCAGGGCTGGGGTGATATGCTGGCTCTGGTGACAGTAACATATCTATCTGCAGGGCTGGGGTGATATGCTGGTTCTGGTGACAGTAACCTATCTATCTGCAGGGCTGGGGTGATATGCTGGTTCTGGTGACAGTAACCTATCTACCTGCAGGGCTGTGGTGATATGCTGGCTCTGGTGACAGTAACCTATCTATCTGCAGGACTGGAGTGATATGCTGGTTCTGGTGACAGTAACCTATCTATCTGCAGAGCTGGGGTGATATGCTGGTTCTGGTGACAGTAACCTATCTATCTGCAGGGCTGGGGTGATATGCTGGCTCTGGTGACGGTAACCTATCTATCTGCAGGGCCGGGGTGATATGCTGGATCTGGTGACAGTAACCTATCTATCTGCATGGCTGGGGTGATATGCTGGGTCTGGTGACAGTAGCCTATCTATCTGCAGGGCTGGGGTGATATGCTGGTTCTGGTGTCAGTAACCTATCTATCTGCAGGGCTGGGGTGATATGTTGGGCCTGGTGACACTAACCTATCTATCTGCAGGGCTGGGGTGATATGCTGGGTCTGGTGACAGTAGCCTATCTATCTGCAGGGCTGGGGTGATATGCTGGGTCTGGTGACAGTAACCTATCTACCTGCAGGGCTGCGGTGATATGCTGGGTCTGGTGACAGTAACCTATCTATCTGTAGGGCTGGGGTGATATGCTGGTTCTGGTGACAGTAACCTAATTATCTGCAGGGCTGGGGTGATATGCTGGTTCTGGTGACAGTAACCTATCTATCTGCAGGGCTGGGGTGATATGCTGGGTCTGGTGACAGTAGCCTATCTATCTGCAGGGCTGGGGTGATATGCTGGTTCTGGTGACAGTAACCTAATTATCTGCAGGGCTGGGGTGATATGCTGGTTCTGGTGACAGTAACCTATCTATCTGCAGGGCTGGGGTGATATGCTGGGTCTGGTGACAGTAACCTATCTATCTGTAGGGCTGGGGTGATATGCTGGTTCTGGTGACAGTAACCTAATTATCTGCAGGGCTGGGGTGATATGCTGGTTCTGGTGACAGTAACCTATCTATCTGCAGGGCTGGGGTGATATGCTGGTTCTGGTGACAGTAACATATCTACCTGCAGGGCTGGGGTGATATGCTGGGTCTGGTGACAGTAACCTATCTATCTGCAGGGCTGGGGTGATATGCTGGTTCTGGTGACAGTAACCTATCTATCTGCAGGGCTGGGGTGATATGCTGGTTCTGGTGACAGTAACCTATCTATCTGCAGGGCTGGGGTGATATGCTGGTTCTGGTGACAGTAACCTATCTATCTGCAGGGCTGGGGTGATATGCTGGTTCTGCTGACAGTAACCTATCTATCTGCAGGGCTGGGGTGATATACTGGTTCTGGTGACAGTAACCTATCTATCTGCAGGGCTGGGGTGATGTTCTGGTTCTGGTGACCCTCCCTCATAGGATTGTGGCCTATAGATACATAACTATTATAAGAAATCTAGTCACTTAATCTAAACTTGTTCTTATTATTTTGCAGTCCTTCCCTGCACACACAATGCAGATACATCCATGGAAGCAGAACTGATCTGAAGGTTTGTGGAGCAGGAAACAGTCAGATAGCAAACAATATTTAAAAAGTGAAAGTGATTTCTTTTGCCCTCGGTATAAGAATTGGTAGAGTCAGGTCTAGTCTTTTTCCCATCGGTGCAGAAAAAATACTTTGTATCCTACAAGAAGCCGGAACAAAACATTAGGGCAAGACTATGAAATCTATATATGGCTGCTGGAAGGAGAGGTGGTGAGGGGGCCGCAGCCAGGACAGACAGGCCGGACATGTGACCAGAGGGGCGCAAAGATTAGCACAAAATCTGGAGTTATCTCCAACATGAATTACTTGTTACACAGCATAGAAGAGGGGAAAGAATAGAGAAATCACCATGAAGTTGTGTCATAAGTTATATAGCACAGAATAAATACCATGTACTCTGAATATATATACCATGTACTCTGGGTATATAGACCATATACTCTGGATATATACCATCAGGGGCGTAACTACCGTGGTAACAGCAGTAGCAGCTGCCACAGGGCCCGGGCCATTAGGGGGCCCGGTGACAGCCGCTACCGCTGCGTTTTTTTTTTTTTTGTTTTTTTTAAATAGTCCGTTACGGGCCCCATTCACTTGCTGATCCTGGCTGGGCTGGGACCGGCAAGTGACACCGCGGGCCCCACAAACACTATCATTATACTCGGGGGTCTTTGCAGACCCCCTAGTATAATGATCAGCGGACCGAGAAATGTAAGGAACATAACAAACAGTGTTACTTACCTCTCCACGATCCTGCCTCCAGCCTCACTCATTCGTGTCTGACGTCTCTGACGTCATATGACCCGGGTCTGCTTCCCGGGTCATGTGACGTCCGACGTCATTAATGCAGGACAAGAGCGGCAGCCGGCAGCCGACAGCCTAGGAGCCGGGCACAGGTAAGCAACTGTTTTTTTTTTAATGTTTTTATTCCCCCGGGTCTCCGATTATTATACTCTGGGGTCTGAAAAGACCCCAGAGTATAATAATTGTTTATGGATGTCCACAGTGGGACATAATACAGTGTGCAGGGGCCACTATTGGGGTAAATACTATGTGCAGGGGCCACTATTGGGGTTAATTCTGTGTGCAGGGGCCACTATTGGGGTTAATACTATGTGCAGGGGCCACTATTGGGGTTAATTCTGTGTGCAGGGGCCACTATTGGGGTTAATACTATGTGCAGGGGCCACTATTGGGGTTAATTCTGTGTGCAGGGGCCACTATTGGGGTTAATACTATGTGCAGGGGCCACTATTGGGGTTAATACTATGTGCAGGGGCCACTATTGGGGTTAATTCTGTGTGCAGGGGCCACTATTGGGGTTAATACTATGTGCAGGGGCCACTATTGGGGTTAATACTATGTGCAGGGGCCACTATTGGGGTTAATTCTGTGTGCAGGGGCCACTATTGGGGTTAATACTATGTGCAGGGGCCACTATTGGGGTTAATACTGTGTGCAGGGGCCACTATGGAACATAATACTGTGTGCAGGGGCCACTATGGGACATAATACTGTGTGTAGGGGACACTATTGGGGTTAATACTGTGTGCAGGGGCCACTATGGGGGATAATACTGTGTGCAGGGGCCACTATGTGGGATGATACTGTGTGCAGGGGCCACTATGGGGGATAATACTGTGTGCAGGGGCCACTATGGGACATAATACTGTGTGCAGGGGCCACTATGGGGGATAATACTGTGTGCAGGGGTCACTATGGGGGGGGGGGGTAATACTGTGTGTAGGGGACACTATTGGGGTTAATACTGTGTGCAGGGGCCACTATGGGGAATAATACTGTGTGCAGGGGCCACTATGGGACATAATACTGTGTGCAGGGGCCACTATGGGGCATTATACTGTGTGCAGGGGCCACTATGGGGGATAATACTGTGTGCAGGGGGCACTATTGGGGTTAATACTGTGTGCAGGGGCCACTATGGGGTATAATACTGTGTGCAGGGGCCACTATGGGGACATAATACTGTGTGCAGGGGCCACTATGGGACATAATACTGTGTGCAGGGGCCACTATGGGAGATAATACTGTGTGCAGGGGCCACTATGGGAGATAATACTGTGTGCAGGGGCCACTATGGGGGATAATACTGTGTGCAGGGGCCACTATGGGGCATAATACTGTGTGCAGGGGCCACTATGGGGCATAATACTGTGTGCAGGGTCCACTATGGGACATAATACTGTGTGCAGGGGCCACTATGGGGTATAATACTGTGTGCAGGGGCCACTATGGGACATAATACTGTGTGCAGGGGCCACTATGGGGCATAATACTGTGTGCTGGGGCCACTATGGGACATAATACTGTGTGCAGGGGCCACTATGGGGACATAATACTGTGTGCAGGGGCCACTATGGGACATAATACTGTGTGCAGGGGCCACTATGGGGACATAATACTGTGTGCAGGGGCCACTATGGGGGATAATACTGTGTGCAGGAGCCACTATGGGGGATAATACTGTGTGCAGGGGCCACTATGGGGACATAATACTGTGTGCAGGGGCCACTATGGGACATAATACTGTGTGCAGGGGCCACTATGGGACATAATACTGTGTGCAGGGGCCACTATGGGGACATAATACTGTGTGCAGGGGCCACTATGGGACATAATACTGTGTGCAGGGGCCACTATGGGACATAATACTGTGTGCAGGGGCCACTATGGGGGATAATACTGTGTGCAGGGGCCACTATGGGCTATAATACTGTGTGCAGGGGCCACTATGGGACATAATACTGTGTGCAGGGGCCACTACAGGACATAATACTGTGTGCAGGGGACACTATGGGACATAATACTGTGTGCAGGAGCCACTATGGGACATAATACTGTGTGCAGGGGCCACTATGGGACATAATACTGTGTGCAGGGGCCACTATGGGACATAATACTGTGTACAGGGGTCACTATGGGGTATAATACTGTGTGCAGGGGCCACTATGGGGGAATAATACTGTGTGCAGGGGCCACTATGGGGGATAATACTGTGTGCAGGGGCCACTATGGGACATAATACTGTGTGCAGGGGCCACTATGGGGGATAATACTGTGTGCAGGGGCCACTATGGGGGATAATACTGTGTGCAGGGACTACTATGGGGGATAATACTGTGTGCAGGGGTCACTATGGGACATAATACTGTGTGCAGGGGCCACTATAGGACATAATACTGTGTGCAGGGGTCACTATGGGGCATACAACTGTGTGCAGGGGCCACTATGGGCTATAATACTGTGTGCAGGGGCCACTATGGGACATAATACTGTGTGCAGGGGCCACTATAGGACATAATACTGTGTGCAGGGGACACTATGGGACATAATACTGTGTGCAGGAGCCACTATGGGACATAATACTGTGTGCAGGGGCCACTATGGGACATAATACTGTGTGCAGGGGCCACTATGGGACATAATACTGTGTGCAGGGGCCACTATGGGACATAATACTGTGTGCAGGGGCCACTATGGGGGAATAATACTGTGTGCAGGGGCCACTATGGGGGATAATACTGTGTGCAGGGGCCACTATGGGGGATAATACTGTGTGCAGGGGCCACTATGGGGGATAATACTGTGTGCAGGGACTACTATGGGGGATAATACTGTGTGCAGGGGTCACTATGGGACATAATACTGTGTGCAGGGGCCACTATAGGACATAATACTGTGTGCAGGGGCCACTATGGGGGATAATACTGTGTGCAGGGGCCACTATGGGACATAATACTGTGTGCAGGGGTCACTATGGGGGATAATACTGTGTGCAGGGGCCACTATGGGACATAATACTGTGTGCAGGGGCCACTATGGGGGATAATACTGTGTGCAGGGGCCACTATGGGGCATAATACTGTGTGCAGGGGCCACTATAGGGGATAATACTGTGTGCAGGGGCCACTATGGGGGATACTACTGTGTGCAGGGGCCACTATGGGACATAATACTGTGTGCAGGGGCCACTATGGGGGATAATACTGTGTGCAGGGGACACTATGGGGGATAATACTGTGTGCAGGGGCCACTATGGGGGATACTACTGTGTGCAGGGACCACTATGGGGGATAATACTGTGTGCAGGGGCCACTATGGGACATAATACTGTGTGCAGGGGCCACTATGGGGATACTACTGTGTGCAGGGACCACTACGGGACATAATACTGTGTGCAGGGGCCACTATGGGACATAATACTGTGTGCAGGGGGCCACTATGGGACATAATACTGTGTGCAGGGGACACTAATGGACATAATACTGTGTGCAGGGGCCACTATGGGGGATAATACTGTGTGCAGGGGCCACTATGGGACATAATACTGTGTGCAGGGGCCACTATGGGGGATAATACTGTGTGCAGGGGCCACTATGGGGTATAATACAGTGTGCAGGGGCCACTATGGGGTATAATACTGTGTGCAGGGGCCACTATGGGACATAATACTGTGTGCAGGGGCCACTATGGGGGATAATACTGTGTGCAGGGGCCACTATGGGACATAATACTGTGTGCAGGGGCCACTATGGGGGATAATACTGTGTGCAGGGGCCACTATGGGGGATAATACTGTGTGCAGGGGCCACTATGGGGTATAATACTGTGTGCAGGGGACACTATGGGACATAATACTGTGTGCAGGGGCCACTATGGGACATAATACTGTGTGCAGGGGCCACTATGGGACATAATACTGTGTGCAGGGGATACTATGGGACATAATACTGTGTGCAGGGGACACTATGGGGGATAATACTGTGTGCAGGGGACACTAATGGATATAATAGAGTTCTGAGGAGGGGTCGGTTGAGGTCTTCCGCGTCGGTTTGGGGGGGTGGGGGCATGTCAAAAGTTTGCCACGGGGCCCTGCCATTCCTAGTTACGCCACTGTATACCATGTACTCTGAATATATATACCATGTACTCTGGGTATATACTATATCCTGGCTGTAGCCAGGTATACTGGATGTATAATAATCGTGTATTTCGGATTGCGGTGACCTTTCATCTATGAGGTCAGTTTTCATCCAGTCTCTTATGCTCTGTTCTATTTGGATATTTCTGGATACCATAGAATTCCACACCCCCCCCCCCCCCCCCCCCCCTCCCTCTACAGCAGCTATTCCTCAGCTTCCTCCCGGCGAGCTCACAGGGTCTGGGCCGCGGTTACGTTATTACCACTGAAATAGGGAAAATCTTTTCGTTCTATTATTCATGTACCCGGCGATCAGCGCGGATATATCTGTGTCCCCATGACAACACTGCCTTGACCTGAGCTCTCCCAGCTGTGTGTTATCAGAGGGGCCCCGATATCCATAGCAATCAATGAGAATAACAATACAATGTTACCAGTACAAGTTCTATATAGAAACAATCAGGAAGTGAGGTCAAGTATCTATGTGATAGATAGATAGATAGATAGATAGATAGATAGATAGATAGATAGATAGATAGATAGATAGGAGATAGATAGATAGATAGATAGATAGGAGACAGATAGATAGATAGATAGATAGATAGATAGATAGATAGATAGATAGGAGATAGATAGATAGATAGGAGATAGATAGATAGATAGATAGATAGATAGATAGATGATAGATAGATAGATAGATAGATAGATAGATAGATAGATAGATAGATAGATAGGAGATAGATAGATAGATAGATAGATAGATAGATAGGAGATAGATAGGTAGATAGATAGATAGATAGATAGATAGATAGATGATAGATAGATAGGAGATAGATAGATAGATAGATAGATAGATAGATAGATAGATAGGAGATAGATAGGTAGATAGATAGATAGATAGGAGATAGATAGATAGATAGATAGATAGATAGATAGATAGGAGATAGATAGATAGATAGATAGATAGATAGATGATAGATAGATAGGAGATAGATAGATAGATAGATAGATAGATAGATAGATAGATAGATAGATAGGAGATAGATAGATAGATAGATAGATAGATAGATAGATAGAAGATAGATAGATAGATAGATAGATAGATAGGAGATAGATAGATAGATAGATAGATAGGAGATAGATAGATAGATAGATAGATAGATAGATAGATAGATAGATAGGAGATAGATAGATAGATAGATAGATAGATAGATAGATAGGAGATAGGTAGATAGATAGATAGATAGGAGATAGATAGATAGATAGATAGATAGATAGATAGATAGATAGATAGGAGATAGATAGATAGATAGATAGATAGATAGATAGATAGGAGATAGATAGATAGATAGGAGATAGATAGATAGATAGATAGATAGATAGATAGATAGATAGGAGATAGATAGGTAGATAGATAGATAGATAGATAGATAGATAGATAGATAGATAGGAGATAGATAGATAGATAGATAGATAGATAGATAGATAGGAGATAGATAGATAGATAGATAGATAGATAGATAGGAGATAGATAGATAGATAGATAGATAGATAGATAGGAGATAGATAGATAGATAGATAGATAGATAGATAGATAGATAGGAGATAGATAGATAGATAGATAGATAGATAGGAGATAGATAGATAGATAGATAGATAGATGATAGATAGATAGATAGATAGATAGATAGATAGATAGATTGATAGATAGATAGATAGGAGATAGATAGATAGATAGATAGATAGATAGATAGATAGGAGATAGATAGATAGGAGATAGATAGATAGGAGATAGATAGATAGATAGATAGATAGATAGGAGATAGATAGATAGATAGATAGATAGATAGATAGATAGATAGGAGATAGATAGATAGATAGATAGATAGATAGATAGATAGGAGATAGATAGGAGATAGATAGATAGATAGATAGATAGATAGATAGATAGATAGATAGATACGGAAGGTTCTATAACACATTTGTATTCACAGTCATTATATCAGATGAGCTTAGTACTGTCTGTACCTAATATAATGTTCCCATATCCTCATACACTACAGACACACCCCGCATCCCGCAGTATACACCACAGTGAATCGCAGAATATATCTTCTTGTCGCTCCCTGTTTTGTAGACCTGAAGTCTCTGCTCGGAGCTGCTGCACATTACAATGAGTGTAGATATTTCTATGATCTTGTGCAGTGAAGTAAGGCCGATGTTCACCATCTTATTCATGTCACCAGTAATGTACTGAGGCAATAGAGCAGCGCGTACCGACCCATAAACCACAGGCCCAGAGATAATTGGAATTTTCTTTGGCTAAAGGTGAAAATATGTATGAAGGGAATGTAGTGAGCGGCGTGTGCTGGAGAGGATAAAACAGCTCGAGGGGCTTCTACTGATCTGTTATATTACACAGCTTGTGCTATAGGAAGGAAAAGTCATGAATAACATTACGGAATTTTAGATGATACCAGACAGATAGATAGATAGATAGATAGATAGATAGATAGATGATAGATAGATAGATAGATAGATAGATAGATAGGAGATAGATAGATAGATAGATAGATAGATAGAAGATAGATAGATAGATAGATAGGAGATAGATAGGAGATAGATAGGAGATAGATAGATAGATAGGAGATAGATAGATAGATAGATAGATAGATAGATAGAAGATAGATAGATAGATAGATAGATAGTAGATAGATAGATAGATAGGAGATAGATAGATAGATAGATAGGAGATAGATAGATAGATAGATAGATAGATAGATAGATAGGAGATAGATAGATAGATAGATAGATAGATAGATAGATAGATAGATAGATAGATAGATTTCTGTTTTTCCGTGATCCCCAGCCTAGCACAGAGATGGTTCCTCCTTAGTATCTGGTGCAGTATGGGATCTCCTACAGCTTTGATGCTTACTATAGATACATCTGGTGTCTGGTTCCGCACATGACTCCCACAAGATCACCATGACAGCCACAAGATCACCATGACAGCGACAAGATCACCATGACAGTCACAAGATCACCATGACAGCCACAATATCAACATGACAGCCACAAGATCACCATGACAGCCACAAGATCACCATGACAGCCACAAGATCACCATGACAGCCACAAGATCACCATGACAGCCACAAGATCACCATGACAGTCACAAGATCACCATGACAGCGACTACATCACCATGACAGCCACAAGATCACCATGACAGTAACAAGATCACCATGACAGCCACAAGATCACCATGACATTCACAAGATCACCATGACAGACACTATATCACCATGATAGCGACAAAATCACCATGACAGCCACAATATCACCATGACAGTCACAAGATCACCATGACAGTAACAAGATCACCATGACAGCCACAAGATCACCATGACAGTCACAAGATCACCATGACAGTAACAAGATCACCATGACAGTCACAAGATCACCATGACAGCCACAAGATCACCATGACAGCCACAAGATCACCATGACAGCCACAAGATCACCATGACAGCCACAAGATCACCATGACAGCCACAAGATCACATGACAGTCACAAGATCACCATGACAGCCACAAGATCACCATGACAGTCACAAGATCACCATGACAGCGACTACATCACCATGACAGCCACAAGATCACCATGACAGTAACAAGATCACCATGACAGCCACAAGATCACCATGACATTCACAAGATCACCATGACAGACACTATATCACCATGACAGCGACAAGATCACCATGACAGCCACAATATCACCATGACAGTCACAAGATCACCATGACAGTCACAAGACCACCATGACAGCCACAAGATCACCATGACAGTCACAAGATCACCATGACAGTAACAAGATCACCATGACAGTCACAAGATCACCATGACAGCCACAAGATCACCATGACAGTCAAAAGATCACCATGACAGCCACAAGATCACCATGACAGCCACAAGATCACCATGACAGTGACAAGATCACCATGACAGTCACAAGATCACCATGACAGCCACAATATCACCATGACAGCCACAAGATCACCATGACAGCCACAAGATCACCATGACAGCCACATGATCACCATGACAGTCACAAGATCACCATGACAGCCACAATATCACCATGACAGTGACAAGATCACCATGACAGTGACTATAGCACCATGACAGCCACAAGATCACCATGACAGCCACAAGATCAACATGACAGCCACAATATCACCATGACAGTCACAAGATCACCATGACAGCCACATGATCAACATGACAGCGAATATAACACCATGACAGCCACAAGATCACCATGACAGCCACAATATCACCATGACAGCCACAAGATCACCATGACAGTAACAAGATCACCATGACAGCGACTATAACACCATGACAGTCACAAGATCACCATGACAGCCACAAGATCACCATGACAGCCACAAGATCACCATGACAGTCACAATATCACCATGACAGCCACAAGATCACCATGACAGCCACAAGATCACCATGACAGCCACATGATCACCATGACAGTCACAATATCACCATGACAGCCACAAGATCACCATGACAGTCACAAGATCACCATGACAGCCACAAGATCACCATGACAGCCACAAGATCACCATGACAGTCACAATATCACCATGACAGCCACAAGATTACCATGACAGCCACAAGATCACCATGACAGCCACAAGATCACCATGACAGTCACAAGATCACCCTGACAGTCACAATATCACCATGACAGCCACATGATCACCATGACAGTCACAAGATCACCATTACAGTCACAAGATCACCATGACAGTCACAAGATCACCATGACAGCCACAAGATCACCATGACAGTCACAAGATCACCATGACAGCCACAAGATCACCATGACAGCCACAAGATCACCATGACAGCCACAATATCACCATGACAGCGACTATAACACCATGACAGTAATAAGATCACCATGACAGCGACAAGATCACCATGACAGTCACAATATCACCATGACAGCTACAAGATGACCATGACAGCCACATGATCTCCATGACAGTCACAAGATCACCATGACAGTCACAAGATCACCATGACAGTCACAAGATCACCATGACAGTCACAAGATCACCATGACAGTCACAATATCACCATGACAGCCACAAGCTCACCATGACAGCCACAAGATCACCATGACAGCCACATGATCACCATGACAGTAACAAGATCACCATGACAGCCACAAGATCACCATGACAGCCACAAGATCACCATGACAGCCACAATATCACCATGACAGCGACTATAACACCATGACAGTCACAATATCATCATGACAGCCACAATATCACCATGACAGCCACAAGATCACCATGACAGCCACAAGATCACCATGACAGCCACAAGATCACCATGACAGCCACAAGATCACCATGACAGCGACTATAACACCATGACAGTTACAAGATCACCATGACAGCCACAAGATCACCATGACAGTCACAATATCACCATGACAGCCACAAGATCACCATGACAGCCACAAGATCACCATGACAGCGACTATAACACCATGACAGCCACAAGATCACCATGACAGTCACAAAATCACCATGACAGCCACAAGATCACCATGACAGCCACAAGATCACTATGACAGCGACTATAACACCATGACAGTCACAATATCACCATGACAGCCACAAGATCACCATGACAGTAACAAGATCACCATGACAGCCACAAGATCACCATGACAGCGACTATAACACCATGACAGTCACAATATCACCATGACAGTCACAATATCACCATGACAGCCACAAGATCACCATGACAGTCACAAGATCACCATGACAGTCACAATATCACCATGACAGCCACAATATCACCATGACAGTCACAAGATCACCATGACAGCCACAAGATCACCATGACAGCCACAAGATCACCATGACAGCCACAAGATCACCATGACAGCGACTATAACACCATGACAGTTACAAGATCACCATGACAGCCACAAGATCACCATGACAGTCACAATATCACCATGACAGCCACAAGATCACCATGACAGCCACAAGATCACCATGACAGCGACTATAACACCATGACAGCCACAAGATCACCATGACAGTCACAAAATCACCATGACAGCCACAAGATCACCATGACAGCCACAAGATCACTATGACAGCGACTATAACACCATGACAGTCACAATATCACCATGACAGCCACAAGATCACCATGACAGTAACAAGATCACCATGACAGCCACAAGATCACCATGACAGCGACTATAACACCATGACAGTCACAATATCACCATGACAGTCACAATATCACCATGACAGCCACAAGATCACCATGACAGTCACAAGATCACCATGACAGTCACAATATCACCATGACAGCCACATGATCACCATGACAGCCACAAGATCACCATGACAGCCACAAGATCACCATGACAGTCACAAGATCACCATGACAGCCACAAGATCACCATGACAGCCACAAGATCACCATGACAGTCACAATATCACCATGACAGCCACAATATCACCATGACAGTCACAAGATCACCATGACAGTAACAAGATCACCATGACAGCCACAAGATCACCATGACAGTCACAAGATCACCATGACAGTAACAAGATCACCATGACAGTAACAAGATCACCATGACAGCCACAAGATCACCATGACAGCCACAAGATCACCATGACAGCCACAAGATCACCATGACAGCCACAAGATCACCATGACAGCCACAAGATCACATGACAGTCACAAGATCACTATGACAGCGACTATAACACCATGACAGCCACAAGATCACCATGACAGTCACATGATCACCATGACAGTCACAAGATCACCATGACAGCCACATGATCACCATGACAGCCACAAGATCACCATGACAGCCACAAGATCACCATGACAGCCACAAGATCACCATGACAGCCACAAGATCACCATGACAGCCACAAGATCACATGACAGTCACAAGATCACTATGACAGCGACTATAACACCATGACAGCCACAAGATCACCATGACAGCCACATGATCACCATGACAGTCACAAGATCACCATGACAGCCACATGATCACCATGACAGCCACAAGATCACCATGACAGCCACAAGATCACCATGACAGCCACAATATCACCATGACAGCCACATGATCACCATGACAGCCACAAGATCACCATGACAGCCACAATATCACCATGACAGCGACTATAACACCATGACAGTCACAATATCACCATGACAGCCACATGATCACCATGACAGTCACAAGATCACCAGGACAGCCACATGATCACCATGACAGTAACAAGATCACCATGACAGCCACAAGATCACCATGACAGCCACAATATCACCATGACAGCCACAAGATCACCATGACAGCCACAAGATCACCATGACAGCGACTATAACACCATGACAGCCACAAGATCACCATGACAGCCACAAGATCACCATGACAGCCACATGATCACCATGACAGTCACAAGATCACCATGACAGCCACAAGATCACCATGACAGTCACAATATCACCATGACAGCCACAAGATAACCATGACAGCCACAAGATCACCATGACAGTCACAATATCACCATGACAGCCACAATATCACCATGACAGCCACAAGATCACCATGACAGTCACAAGATCACCATGACAGTAACAAGATCACCATTACAGCCACAAGATCACCATGACAGACACTATATCACCATGACAGCGACAAGATCACCATGACAGTCACAATATCACCATGACAGTAACAAGATCACCATGACAGTCACAAGATCACCATGACAGTAACAAGATCACCATGACAGCCACAAGATCACCATGACAGTCACAAGATCACCATGACAGTCACAAGATCACTATGACTGCCACAAGATCACCATGACAGTCACAATATCACCATGACAGTCACAAGATCACCATGACAGCCACAAGATCACCATGACAGCCACAAGATCACCATGACAGTCACAATATCACCATGACAGCGACAAGATCACCATGACAGCCACAAGATCACCATGACAGCCACAATATCACCATGACAGCCACAAGATCACCATGACAGCCACAAGATCACCATGACAGCGACTATAACACCATGACAGCCACAAGATCACCATGACAGCCACAAGATCACCATGACAGCCACATGATCACCATGACAGTCACAAGATCACCATGACAGCCACAAGATCACCATGACAGTCACAATATCACCATGACAGCCACAAGATAACCATGACAGCCACAAGATCACCATGACAGTCACAATATCACCATGACAGCCACAATATCACCATGACAGCCACAAGATCACCATGACAGTCACAAGATCACCATGACAGTAACAAGATCACCATTACAGCCACAAGATCACCATGACAGACACTATATCACCATGACAGCGACAAGATCACCATGACAGTCACAATATCACCATGACAGCCACAAGATCACCATGACAGTAACAAGATCACCATGACAGTCACAAGATCACCATGACAGTAACAAGATCACCATGACAGCCACAAGATCACCATGACAGTCACAAGATCACCATGACAGTCACAAGATCACTATGACTGCCACAAGATCACCATGACAGTCACAATATCACCATGACAGTCACAAGATCACCATGACAGCCACAAGATCACCATGACAGTCACAAGATCACCATGACAGTAACAAGATCACTATGACTGCCACAAGATCACCATGACAGCCACATGATCACCATGACAGACACTATATCACCATGACAGCGACAAGATCACCATGACGGTCACAATATCACCATGACAGCCACAAGATCACCATGACAGTAACAAGATCACCATGACAGTCACAAGATCACCATGACAGTAACAAAATCACCATGACAGCCACAAGATCACCATGACAGCCACAAGATCACCATGACAGCCACAAGATCACCATGACAGTCACAAGATCACCATGACAGCCACAAGATCACCATGACAGCCACAAGATCACCATGACAGCCACAAGATCAGCATGACAGTCACAATATCACCATGACAGTCAGAAGATCACCATGACAGCCACAAGATCACCATGACAGTCACAAGATCACCATGACAGACACTATATCACCATGACAGCGACAAGATCACCATGACAGTCACAAGATCACCATGACAGTCACAAGATCACCATGACAGTAACAAAATCACCATTACAGCCACAAGATCACCATGACAGCCACAAGATCACCATGACAGCCACAAGATCACCATGACAGTCACAATATCACCATGACAGTCACAAGATCACCATGATAGCGACTACATCACCATGACAGCCACAAGATCACCATGACAGTAACAAGATCACTATGACTGCCACAAGATCACCATGACAGCCACATGATCACCATGACAGACACTATATCACCATGACAGCGACAAGATCACCATGACAGCCACAAGATCACCATGACAGTAACAAGATCACTATGACTGCCACAAGATCACCATGACAGCCACAAGATCACCATGACAGTCACAAGATCACCATGACAGTCAGAAGATCACCATGACAGTCACAAGATCACCATGACAGACACTATATCACCATGACAGCGACAAGATCACCATGACAGCCACAAGATCACCATGACAGTCACAAGATCACCATGACAGTCACAATATCACCATGACAGCCACAAGATCACCATGACAGCCACAAGATCACCATGACAGTCACAATATCACCATGACAGCGACAAGATCACCATGACAGCCACAAGATCACCATGACAGTCACAAGATCACCATGACAGCCACAAGATCACCATGACAGCCACAATACCCTACAAAGTCACAATGACAGCTACAATATCACCATGACAGCCACCCCCCCCCCCCCATGACAGTCACAATGTCCCTGTTGTCAGTCATAATATCCTATGACAGTCGCAATAACTTCTGTGCTAGTGGCAATCACCCCAAGACAGACACGACGCCCCATGACATCCACAGAATTGTCTCCTCTCATCTATAAACCTGTTGCGTTTTACCCCCCGTGAGTTTCGTTGCCGCTTGTGCTGCCATCTTTTTCCGGCCTCCATAGTCTACAGGTTCCAAGTCCCGGGTTTCAGACTCCATCAGTGTAATGGAAGCTGCCGGTGATGGATGATGAGGTGGAGCTCAGTAATTATCCCCGAGACACTTCATTACTAAAACACTTTTAATTAAGTCATACAGACGACATTGTAACTATATGGCGGTAATAAAGCAGCGGAGAACATTCAGGGCCGGCTCATTGACTCTACAAAATGTTTATATCAATGACATTGAGAGCAGAGAGCACAAGATATGGGCTGTAAACACTTGTAACGCCGGCCGGGGCACTACCACTCCCAGCAGACACAGCGGCAAACGTAACAGTCCCTGTCCAATCCCAACCTGCCTAAGGTTATTACGGGTAGCATTACATTGTGCAGGATGCCTGACCAAAGGTCCCTAGCCTTCAAGTGTCCGCCATGTTTGATATTCTATTATTTCTTTGTTTATGAGCCTGAATCATTCCCTGCCTGGTGATTCTCATGTTTAATTGAACCTGTGCTACCTGCCCTGACCCTCTCCTTGAATATTGACTATGAACGAACTCCACCAGCCCAGACCTTGGCCTATACTTGAATAGTTTAATGCCACACCATTTGTGCTTTCCTCCAGTGTCAGACAGCTCTTGACCATTGATTGTTTACACCGGTACCAGTCCAGGAGGTAGCCACCTTGTTTGTCTCCTTACAGAGAAGGTCCTTGTCCAGGATCAGGTCCCAACCTAAAGGATAAAAATAAGGAAGACCACTTAGATGGTGATCTAAGGAGTTTGCTTACTCTCCTGCTCTGTACTGACTGCGGCTTGTTAGCTGACATTGCCCTGTTCTCCATCTTACACTTTACCGGCACTGACCACTGAATGTGCGCCACCTGTCCAGACCTAACTCTTGTTTATTCCCTCTGTATGAACTCTGCCTGCCCTGACTATATGCCTGTCCTCTGACCATGCACATATACTGCCAGTTCTAACTTTGTCCAAAAGGTAGAAACCCGGTGGCCTCTCTTCTGTATACTCTACATGCCCATGTGGGGGTTAAAATGAATACTAGAAAGGTCACATAGACAATGCCCTTAGGATTGGCCCAAAGCCAGACATATATACAATATGTCACAGTCAGGAGACCTATATATCCTCTCACTATATAGATACGTATCCTGCAGTGCTTACAGTGTAACATTTGAGATGACATTTTCAGACTTCCCATTAAGAATTGGAGCAAGTTATAAAACTGACCTCACTGCCCCCGATAATGTCAGACATAGCCATATAGGAAATAAATGAGGAGGGTAGGAGGATTTAGTGTCCAGGAAGAAAACAGATTATATTAGATAGATAGATAGATAGATAGATAGATAGATAGATAGATAGGAGATAGATAGATAGATAGATAGATAGATAGATAGATAGATAGATAGATAGGAGATAGATAGATAGATAGATAGATAGATAGATAGGAGATAGATAGATAGATAGATAGATAGATAGATAGATAGGAGATAGATAGATAGATAGATAGATAGATAGATAGATAGATAGGAGATAGATAGATAGATAGATAGATAGATAGATAGATAGATAGGAGATAGATAGATAGATAGATAGATGATAGATAGATAGATAGATAGATAGATAGATAGGAGATAGATAGATAGATAGATAGATAGATAGGAGATGGATAGATAGATAGATAGATAGATAGATAGATAGATAGATAGATAGAAAGATAGATAGGAGATAGATAGATAGATAGATAGATAGATAGATAGATAGATAGATAGAAAGATAGATAGATAGGAGATAGATAGATAGATAGATAGATAGATAGATAGAAGATAGATAGATAGATAGATAGATAGATAGGAGATAGATAGATAGATAGATAGATAGATAGATAGATAGATAGAAAGATAGATAGATAGGAGATAGATAGATAGATAGATAGATAGATAGATAGGAGATAGATAGATAGATAGATAGATAGATAGATAGATAGAAGATAGATAGATAGATAGATAGATAGATAGATAGGAGATAGATAGATAGATAGATAGATAGATAGGAGATAGATAGATAGATAGATAGATAGATAGGAGATGGATAGATAGATAGATAGATAGATAGATAGATAGATAGATAGATAGGAGATGGATAGATAGATAGACAGACAGACAGACAGACAGACAGACAGATAGATAGATAGATAGATAGATAGATAGGAGATAGATAGATAGATAGATAGATAGATAGATAGATAGATAGGAGATAGATAGATAGATAGATAGATAGATAGATAGATAGGAGATAGATAGATAGATAGATAGATAGATAGATAGATAGAAGATAGATAGATAGATAGATAGATAGATAGATAGATAGATAGGAGATAGATAGATAGGAGATAGATAGATAGATAGATAGATAGATAGATAGATAGATAGATAGATAGGAGATAGATAGATAGATAGATAGATAGATAGATAGATAGATAGATAGGAGATAGATAGATAGATAGATAGATAGATAGATAGGAGATAGATAGATAGATAGATAGATAGATAGATAGATAGGAGATAGATAGATAGATAGATAGATAGATAGATAGATAGATAGGAGATAGATAGATAGATAGATAGATAGATAGATAGATAGGAGATGGATAGATAGATAGATAGATAGATAGATAGATAGATAGATAGATAGGAGATGGATAGATAGATAGATAGATAGACAGATAGATAGATAGATAGATAGATAGATAGATAGATAGGAGATAGATAGATAGATAGATAGATAGATAGATAGATAGGAGATAGATAGATAGATAGATAGATAGATAGATAGATAGATAGGAGATGGATAGATAGATAGACAGATAGATAGATAGATAGATAGATAGGAGATAGATAGATAGATAGATAGATAGATAGATAGATAGATAGGAGATAGATAGATAGATAGATAGATAGATAGATAGATAGGAGATAGATAGATAGATAGGAGATAGATAGATAGATAGATAGATAGATAGATAGATAGATAGATAGATAGGAGATAGATAGATAGATAGATAGATAGATAGATAGAAGATAGATAGATAGATAGATAGATAGATAGATAGGAGATGGATAGATAGATAGACAGACAGATAGATAGATAGATAGATAGATAGATAGATAGGAGATAGATAGATAGATAGATAGATAGATAGATAGATAGGAGATAGATAGATAGATAGATAGATAGATAGATAGATAGGAGATGGATAGATAGATAGATAGATAGATAGATAGATAGATAGATAGATAGGAGATAGATAGATAGATAGATAGATAGATAGATAGGAGATAGATAGATAGATAGATAGATAGATAGATAGATAGATAGGAGATGGATAGATAGATAGATAGATAGATAGATAGATAGGAGATGGATAGATAGATAGATGATAGATAGATAGATAGATAGATAGATAGATAGATAGGAGATGGATAGATAGATAGATAGATAGATAGATAGATAGATAGATAGATAGGAGATAGATAGATAGATAGATAGATAGGAGATAGATAGATAGATAGATAGATAGATAGGAGATAGATAGAGAGATAGATAGATAGATAGATAGGAGATAGATAGATAGATAGATAGATAGATAGATAGATAGGAGATAGATAGATAGATAGATAGATAGATAGATAGATAGATAGGAGATAGATAGATAGATAGATAGATAGATAGATAGATAGATAGATAGGAGATAGATAGATAGATAGATAGATAGATAGATAGATAGATAGGAGATGGATAGATAGATAGATAGATGATAGATGATAGATAGATAGATAGATAGGAGATGGATAGATAGATAGATAGATAGATAGATAGGAGATAGATAGATAGATAGATAGATAGATAGATAGATAGGAGATGGATAGATAGATAGATGATAGATGATAGATAGATAGATAGGAGATGGATAGATAGATAGATAGATAGATAGGAGATAGATAGATAGATAGATAGATAGATAGATAGGAGATAGATAGATAGATAGATAGATAGATAGATAGATAGATAGATAGGAGATAGATAGATAGATAGATAGATAGATAGGAGATAGATAGATAGATAGATAGATAAATAGATAGATAGGAGATGGATAGATAGATGATAGATGATAGATAGATAGATAGATAGATAGATAGATAGGAGATGGATAGATAGATAGATAGATAGATAGATAGATAGATAGATAGATAGGGGATAGATAGATAGATAGATAGATAGATAGATAGATAGGAGATAGATAGATAGATAGATAGATAGGAGATAGATAGATAGATAGATAGATAGGAGATAGATAGATAGATAGATAGATAGATAGATAGATAGATAGATAGGAGATAGATAGATAGATAGATAGATAGATAGATAGATAGGAGATGGATAGGAGATAGATAGATAGATAGATAGATAGGAGATGGATAGATAGATAGATAGATAGATAGATAGATAGGAGATAGATAGATAGATAGATAGATAGATAGATAGGAGATAGATAGATAGATAGATAGATAGATAGATAGGAGATAGATAGATAGATAGATAGATAGATAGATAGATAGATAGGAGATAGATAGATAGATAGATAGATAGATAGATGATAGATAGATAGATAGATAGGAGATGGATAGATAGATAGATAGATAGATAGATAGATAGGAGATAGATAGATAGATAGATAGATAGATAGATAGGAGATAGATAGATAGATAGATAGATAGATAGATAGATAGATAGGAGATAGATAGATAGATAGATAGATAGATAGGAGATAGATAGATAGATAGATAGATAGATAGATAGGAGATGGATAGATAGATAGATAGATAGATAGATAGATAGGAGATAGATAGATAGATAGATAGATAGATAGGAGATAGATAGATAGATAGATAGATAGATAGATAGATAGATAGGAGATAGATAGATAGATAGATAGATAGATAGGAGATAGATAGATAGATAGATAGATAGATAGATAGATAGATAGGAGATAGATAGATAGATAGGAGATAGATAGATAGGAGATAGATAGATAGATAGATAGATAGATAGATAGATAGGAGATAGATAGATAGATAGATAGATAGATAGGAGATAGATAGATAGATAGATAGATAGATAGGAGATAGATAGATAGATAGATAGATAGATAGATAGATAGGAGATAGATAGATAGATAGATAGATAGATAGATAGATAAATAGATAGATAGGAGATGGATAGATAGATGATAGATGATAGATAGATAGATAGATAGATAGATAGATAGATAGGAGATGGATAGATAGATAGATAGATAGATAGATAGGGGATAGATAGATAGATAGATAGATAGATAGATAGGAGATAGATAGATAGATAGATAGATAGGAGATAGATAGATAGATAGATAGATAGATAGATAGATAGGAGATAGATAGATAGATAGATAGATAGATAGATAGGAGATAGATAGATAGATAGATAGATAGATAGATAGATAGATAGGAGATGGATAGGAGATAGATAGATAGATAGATAGATAGGAGATGGATAGATAGATAGATAGATAGATAGATAGATAGATAGATAGGAGATAGATAGATAGATAGATAGATAGATAGATAGATAGATAGGAGATAGATAGATAGATAGATAGATAGATAGATAGGAGATAGATAGATAGATAGATAGATAGATAGATAGGAGATAGATAGATAGATAGATAGATAGATAGATGATAGATAGATAGATAGATAGATAGATAGATAGGAGATGGATAGATAGATAGATAGATAGATAGATAGATAGATAGGAGATAGATAGATAGATAGATAGATAGATAGATAGGAGATAGATAGATAGATAGATAGATAGATAGATAGGAGATAGATAGATAGATAGATAGATAGATAGGAGATAGATAGATAGATAGATAGATAGATAGATAGATAGATAGGAGATGGATAGATAGATAGATAGATAGATAGATAGATAGATAGATAGGAGATAGATAGATAGATAGATAGATAGATAGGAGATAGATAGATAGATAGATAGATAGATAGATAGGAGATAGATAGATAGATAGATAGGAGATAGATAGATAGATAGATAGATAGGAGATAGATAGATAGATAGATAGGAGATAGATAGATAGATAGATAGATAGATAGATAGATAGATAGGAGATAGATAGATAGATAGATAGATAGATAGATAGATAGGAGATAGATAGATAGATAGATAGATAGATAGATAGGAGATGGATAGATAGATAGACAGATAGATAGATAGATAGATAGATAGATAGATAGGAGATAGATAGATAGATAGATAGATAGATAGATAGATAGGAGATAGATAGATAGATAGATAGATAGATAGATAGGAGATGGATAGATAGATAGATAGATAGATAGATAGATAGATAGATAGGAGATAGATAGATAGATAGATAGATAGGAGATAGATAGATAGATAGATAGATAGATAGATAGATAGATAGGAGATGGATAGATAGATAGATAGATAGATAGATAGATAGATAGATAGATAGGAGATGGATAGATAGATAGATGATAGATAGATAGATAGATAGATAGGAGATGGATAGATAGATAGATAGATAGATAGATAGATAGATAGATAGATAGGAGATAGATAGATAGATAGATAGATAGATAGGAGATAGATAGATAGATAGATAGATAGATAGATAGATAGGAGATAGATAGAGAGATAGATAGATAGATAGATAGGAGATAGATAGATAGATAGATAGATAGATAGGAGATAGATAGATAGATAGATAGATAGATAGAGATAGATAGATAGATAGATAGATAGATAGATAGATAGGAGATAGATAGATAGATAGATAGATAGATAGATAGATAGGAGATGGATAGATAGATAGATGATAGATGATAGATAGATAGATAGGAGATGGATAGATAGATAGATAGATAGATAGATAGATAGATAGATAGATAGATAGGAGATAGATAGATAGATAGATAGATAGGAGATAGATAGATAGATAGATAGATAGATAGATAGATAGATAGGAGATAGATAGAGAGATAGATAGATAGATAGATAGGAGATAGATAGATAGATAGATAGATAGATAGATAGATAGGAGATAGATAGATAGATAGATAGATAGATAGATAGGAGATAGATAGATAGATAGATAGATAGATAGGAGATAGATAGATAGATAGATAGATAGATAGATAGGAGATGGATAGATAGATAGATGATAGATGATAGATAGATAGATAGGAGATAGATAGATAGATAGATAGATAGATAGATAGATAGATAGATAGATAGGAGATAGATAGATAGATAGATAGATAGATAGATAGGAGATAGATAGATAGATAGATAGATAGATAGATAGATAGATAGGAGATAGATAGAAAGATAGATAGATAGGAGATAGATAGATAGATAGATAGATAGATAGATAGATAGGAGATAGATAGATAGATAGATAGATAGATAGATAGATAAATAGATAGATAGGAGATGGATAGATAGATGATAGATAGATAGATAGATAGATAGATAGGAGATGGATAGATAGATAGATAGATAGATAGATAGGGGATAGATAGATAGATAGATAGATAGATAGGAGATAGATAGATAGATAGATAGATAGATAGATAGATAGATAGGAGATAGATAGATAGATAGATAGATAGATAGATAGGAGATAGATAGATAGATAGATAGATAGATAGGAGATAGATAGATAGATAGATAGATAGATAGATAGATAGATAGGAGATGGATAGGAGATAGATAGATAGATAGATAGATAGATAGATAGATAGGAGATGGATAGATAGATAGATAGATAGATAGATAGGAGATAGATAGATAGATAGATAGATAGGAGATAGATAGATAGATAGATAGGAGATAGATAGATAGATAGATAGATAGATAGATAGATAGGAGATAGATAGATAGATAGATAGATAGATAGATAGATAGGAGATAGATAGATAGATAGATAGATAGATAGATAGGAGATGGATAGATAGATAGATAGATAGATAGATAGATAGATAGGAGATAGATAGATAGATAGATAGATAGGAGATAGATAGATAGATAGATAGATAGATAGATAGATAGATAGGAGATAGATAGATATATAGATAGATAGATAGATAGATAGGAGATAGATAGATAGATAGATAGGAGATGGATAGATAGATAGATAGATAGATAGATAGATAGGAGATAGATAGATAGATAGATAGGAGATAGATAGATAGATAGATAGATAGATAGATAGGAGATAGATAGATAGATAGGAGATAGATAGATAGATAGATAGATAGATAGATAGGAGATAGATAGATATATAGATAGATAGATAGATAGATAGATAGGAG
>NC_134266.1:276440411-276442911 GCF_031893055.1 Leptodactylus fuscus | reverse complement strand
AGATAGATAGGAGATGGATAGATAGATAGACAGATAGATAGATAGATAGATAGATAGATAGATAGGAGATAGATAGATAGATAGATAGGAGATAGATAGATAGATAGGAGATAGATAGATAGATAGATAGATAGATAGATAGATAGGAGATAGATAGATAGATAGATAGATAGATAGGAGATAGATAGATAGATAGATAGATAGATAGATAGATAGATAGGAGATGGATAGATAGATAGATAGACAGATAGATAGATAGATAGATAGATAGATAGGAGATAGATAGATAGATAGATAGATAGATAGGAGATAGATAGATAGATAGATAGATAGATAGATAGGAGATGGATAGATAGATAGATAGATAGATAGATAGATAGATAGGAGATAGATAGATAGATAGATAGATAGGAGATAGATAGATAGATAGATAGATAGATAGGAGATGGATAGATAGATAGATAGATAGATAGATAGATAGATAGATAGATAGGAGATGGATAGATAGATAGATGATAGATAGATAGATAGATAGATAGATAGATAGATAGGAGATGGATAGATAGATAGATAGATAGATAGATAGATAGATAGGAGATAGATAGATAGATAGATAGATAGGAGATAGATAGATAGATAGATAGATAGATAGGAGATAGATAGAGAGATAGATAGATAGATAGATAGGAGATAGATAGATAGATAGATAGATAGATAGATAGGAGATAGATAGATAGATAGATAGATAGATAGATAGATAGGAGATAGATAGATAGATAGATAGATAGGAGATAGATAGATAGATAGATAGATAGATAGATAGATAGATAGATAGGAGATGGATAGATAGATAGATGATAGATGATAGATAGATAGATAGGAGATGGATAGATAGATAGATAGATAGATAGATAGATAGATAGATAGATAGAAAGGAGATAGATAGATAGATAGATAGATAGGAGATAGATAGATAGATAGATAGATAGATAGATAGGAGATAGATAGATAGATAGATAGATAGGAGATAGATAGATAGATAGATAGATAGATAGATAGATAGATAGATAGATAGATAGGAGATGGATAGGAGATAGATAGATAGATAGATAGGAGATGGATAGATAGATAGATAGATAGATAGATAGATAGATAGATAGATAGATAGGAGATAGATAGATAGATAGATAGATAGGAGATAGATAGATAGATAGATAGGAGATAGATAGATAGATAGATAGATAGATAGATAGATAGGAGATAGATAGATAGATAGATAGATAGATAGATAGGAGATAGATAGATAGATAGATAGATAGATAGGAGATGGATAGATAGATAGATAGATAGATAGATAGATAGATAGGAGATAGATAGATAGATAGATAGATAGGAGATAGATAGATAGATAGATAGATAGATAGATAGATAGATAGATAGGAGATGGATAGATAGATAGATAGATAGATAGATAGATAGATAGGAGATGGATAGATAGATAGATAGATAGATAGATAGGAGATAGATAGATAGATAGATAGATAGATAGATAGATAGGAGATAGATAGATAGATAGATAGATAGATAGGAGATAGATAGATAGATAGATAGATAGATAGATAGATAGATAGGAGATGGATAGATAGATAGATAGATAGATAGATAGGAGATAGATAGATAGATAGATAGATAGATAGATAGATAGGAGATGGATAGATAGAGAGATAGATAGATAGATAGATAGGAGATAGATAGATAGATAGATAGATAGGAGATAGATAGATAGATAGATAGATAGATAGATAGGAGATAGATAGATAGATAGATAGATAGATAGATAGATAGGAGATAGAGAGATAGATAGATAGATAGATAGATAGATAGATAGGAGATAGATAGAGAGATAGATAGATAGATAGATAGATAGATAGATAGGAGATAGATAGAGAGATAGATAGATAGATAGATAGATAGATAGATAGAAGATAGATAGAGAGATAGATAGATAGATAGATAGATAGATAGATAGATAGATAGCTGAGAGACATTTTGTGACATTTCAGCTATTTGTGATGTTTTTCTCTTCTTACATACATGCACAGATGTGACGCTCTGGATATATCAGCAGTTTTTCTGTTGTACTGAGCACATTTTGTACAGAGCAATGTATAATAGATAGATAGATAGGAGATAGATAGATAGATAGATAGATAGATAGGAGATGGATAGATAGATAGATAGATAGATAGATAGGAGATAGATAGATAGATAGATAGATAGGAGATAGATAGATAGATAGATAGATAGATAGATAGATAGATAGATAGGAGATAGATAGAGAGATAGATAGATAGATAGATAGATAGATAGATAGGAGATAGATAGATAGATAGGAGATAGATAGATAGATAGATAGATAGATAGGAGATAGATAGATAGATAGATAGATAGATAGATAGATAGATAGGAGATAGATAGATAGATAGATAGATAGATAGAT